>NC_045958.1:116940667-117083236 GCF_010909765.2 Amblyraja radiata
TTAACATTGCCTCTAATTATTTATTTATATTTATAGACAGAAAAAAAGAAAGAAAGAAAGAAATTAGTAAAATAGAATAAACTATCAATAATACAACTTGGGAGATAAGTCCGTAGGTCAGAGAACATAACTACTCATCTAGTCCTGGCTTCAGGCTTCAGTCCGGCCTGTTTATGGTGCCCAGACTGTCAAATTGACATTAGCTAACTGACATTGCGAGAGGATTTTGAGTTCAGGAGCAAGGAGGTCCTACTGCAGTTGTACAGGGTCTTGGTGAGACCACACCTGGAGTATTGTGTGCAATTTTGGTCTCCTAATTTGAGGATTATTGCTATTGAGGGAGTGCAGCGAGGTTTACTGGGTTAATTCCGGGATGGCGGGACTGGCATATGATGAAAGAATGTGTCAACTGGGCTTGTATTCACTGGAATTTAGAAGGATGAGAGGAAATCTTATAGAAACGTATAAAATTCTTAAAGGATTGGACAGGCTAGATGCAGGAAAAATGTTCCCGATGTTGGGGGAGTCCAGAGCAAGGGGTCACAGCTTAAGAATAAGGGGTAGGCCATTTAGGGCTGAGATGAGGAAAATCTTTTTCACCAAGCAGAGTTGTGAATCTATGGAATTCTCTGCCACAGAAGGCAGTGGAGGCCAATTCCCTGGGAAACGTCTTCTCATTTTGCACTGTACAACTGTTGCTTTGCAAGATGACAATAAAGGTCGATTGATTGATTGATTGATTGATTGATTAACTGGATGTTTTCAAGAGTGTTAGATTTAGCTCTTAGGGCTAAAGGAATCAAGGGATATGGGGGGAAAGCAAGAATGTGGTACTGATTTTAGATGATCAGCCATAATCATATTGAATGGCGGTGCTGGCTTGAAGGGCCGAATGGCTTACTCCTGCATCTATTTTTCTACGTTTCTATGTTTCTATGAATGCACATGATACTCTCAGCTAGATCTCTCCCAGTAATAAGTCACAGGCCAGATAAGACATTGACTACTTTTATATATTTTGGTACCACAATTATCATTATCATTTCAGGACAATAAAATATCGGCAAGGCCACCAGCATAATCAAGGATGATTCTTGCCCTGGCCACTCCCTCTTCTCCCCTCTCCCATCAGGCAAGAAGTATAGAAGTGTGAAAAAGCACACCTCCAGATTTAGAGACAGTTTCTTCCCAACTGTTATCAGGCAACTGAACCATCCTACCAACAACGAGAGAGCGGTCCTGAGCTACTATCTACTGCACGTTATTAAAGACCCTCGGATTACCTTTTAATTGGACTTTACTGGACTTTATCTTGCACTAAACATTATTCCCTTATCATGTATCTGTTCAATGTGGATGGCTCGATTGTAATCATGTACAGCCTTTCCACAAACTGGTTAGAACGCAACAAAAGCATTTCATTGTAATTTGGTACACGTGATAATAAACTAAACTAAACTAATATCTCTAAATTATCTAGAACATTTGTTTCCCCAACAAGGGTCCCAAACATTATCAGGTCATCTCCCCCATAGATACTGACTGACCTGTTGAGTTCCTCCACAAATTTGTATTTTTGCTCAAAATTCCAGCATCTTCAGTCTCTTGTGTATCCAGTTTAGTTTAGAGATACAGCACAGAAACAGGCCCTTCGGCCCACCAGGTCCACGCCGACCAGCGATCCCCACACATTAACACTATCCTACACCCACTAGGAACAATTATTATATTTACCAAGCCAATTAACCTACAAACCTGTATGTCTTTGGCGTGTGGGAGGAAACCGAAGATCTCAGAGAAAACCCACGCAGGTCACGGGGAGAACGTACAAACTCCGTGCAGACAGCACCCGTAGTCGGGATCGAACCCGGGTCTCCGGCGCTGCATTCGCTGTAAGTAGGTATGTTGCAAAGCCTACCTGAAACGTCGCTGAAAATCTGTCGCTGAGGGTGTGCGCGATTTTGGCGCCGTTTAGAGGGGGGCGGGTTTAAAACGCGATTTTCTCTAGGCTGTTCAAATCGAGGATGTTCAGCCTAGTTAATTATTAACGAAAAATCGCTGAAAGACCCCGTCGCAAAAGCTATTATTAGTTTTAAAGGCCTCGTAAAATAGTTATAGTAGTTTAAAAATCAATCTCTAAACCCGCGAACACCAGCAACCGCAGGGTCTCATAAAGCAGTCAACTGAAGGTATGCTGTATATTTTTACATTAAAAAGGGCTTCTAAAGATCCCTTTATACAAAGTTTAATATTGCGAGTAGCTCATTTTGGGTCCATTATATCCCGCAGTATTTTTCTCGGCATTTGGGGGCACAAATCTACCGCAATGTGAACGTTCTAAACCAGCGCGTTCCACAGGGACCCGCTAGAAAGCTGATTTAAATGGGCATTTATTTACAGCAATTAAACACTAAATTCCTTCCATTTGGTCTATAAATTAATGTAAATGAGATTTAAAAATCATGTTTTATTGTGAATTATTTGTGAATATTATTTGGACATTTAGGCTATTTAAAAATGTTAATCATTTATTAAGAAATGGATAGATGTTTAGATCTCGTAATTGAAGTCTGAAATTAGCTACAATTGGGTAACTAACTAATTATATGCTTTAATTTCAGGTCATCCAAGTAAGATTATTTTATATTTGCTTCAGAATGCTTCAATCTATGATAACTGAAAATTTCATTCAGTTCTCTTAATTTTTAAGAAAGTTATGGGCTTTTGACTGTTCACGATCACAACTTTTTTGTTATGTGCATAGAAAATCAATAGGGAACAAGATGCTCATTTCCTAGTATGAAAATGGCCATAACTTTTTTAATACTTGAGATATGAAAGTGAATTAGGTGTCAAATTAAACTTATGTTTATGCTTTATCTGATGGGATAAATTGCAGACTTGATTTTTAAAATCTCAAAATTTTGTAACATTGCTACTGTAAGGCATGAACTATACCGCTGCGCCACCATGACCGCAAGTTCTCTCATGTGTTAGTCAAAAGGGCCACAACCATCTGTGATACATTCTAATAGCTATCAGCAACCTTTACTCAATAGTCTGCAGTATTTTTCATGAATAAATCTCCATGACCATATCGTACCTGTTTGGTGTCCAGCTCACCTGTGCAAGTATGGACAATTCTGATCAAGCACATACTGTAAATATTGTACCCTTTATCTGTGCACTCTGGATAGTTTGATCGTATTCATGTATAGTCCATTCTTTGACTGGATAGCATGCAAACAAAAGCTTTTCACTGTACCTCGGTACATGTGACAATAATAAGCTACACTAAACTAAGTGAAAAGTAAAACTTCTTTCTAGCACCAGTTTTGGGAAATCTAACGAAAAAACAATTTCCAGCTAAAACAAAAAGTGCAATAATCAATTTCAGCATCTCTGCCTTTTGCCATTTCCAAGACAAGCTAATTTAGCACAGTTTAATATAGAAGTTCAGAGGTTATGTTCCCGTTGTATAAGACGTTGGTGAGCGCATTTAGAGTATTGTTTTCAGTACTGGGGCACCATGTTATAGGAAAGATATTGTCAAGCTTGGAAGGGTTCATGAGGACGTTGCCAGGACTAGATCCAAGGAGAGATAGCTGAATGGATAGTAAATTGGCTCCATGGAATGAAGCAGAGGGTGATGGTGGAAGGTTGCTTCTCAGAAGCCTGTGACTTGTGATGTGCCTCAGGGTTCGGTGTCAGGCCCATTACTGTTTGTCATATGCATCAATAATTTGGATGAGAACATACAGGACAAGATTAGCAAGTTTTGCTGATGATACATAAGTGGGTGGTTTTGCAGATAGTGAAGATGGTTGTGAAAGATTGCAGCAGGATCTGGATCGATTGGCCAGGTGGGCTGAGGAATGGTTGATGGAATTTAATGCTGAGAAATGTGAGGTGTTGCATTTTAGGATGTCTAACAAGGGCAGGACCTACACAGTGAATGGTATGCCTCTGGGGAGTGTTGTAGAGCAGAGGGATCTAGGAGTACAGGTGCATGGTTCCTTGAAGATCGAGTCGCAGGTAAATAAGGTGATCAAAAAGGCTTTTGGCACATTGGCCTTCATCAGTCAGAGTATTGAGTATAGAAGTTGGGAGGTCATGTTGCAGCTGTATAAGACATTGGTGAGACCGCATTTGGAATATTGTGTTCAGTTCTGGGCACCATGTTATAGGAAAGGTATTGTCAAGCTTGAAAGGGTTCAGAGAAGATTTACGAGGATGTTGCCAGGACTAGAGGGTCTGAGCTATGGGTAGAGGTTGAGTAGGCTGTGTCACTATTCCTTGAAGCGCAGGAGGATGAGGGGTGATCTTATAAAGGTGAATGAAATCATGGGAGGAATAAATTGGATAGATGCTCAGAATCTCTAGCCCAGAGTAGGGGAATCGAGGACCAGAGGACATAGGTTTAAGGTGAAGGGGAAATGATTTAACAGGAAACTGAGGGGTAACTTTTTCACACAAAGAGTGGTGGGTGTACTGCTGCCAGAGGAGGTAGCTGAGGCTGTGACTATCCCAACATTTAAGAAACAGTTAGACAGGTACATGGATAGGACAGGTTTGGAGGGATATGGACCAAACGCAGGCAGGTGGGACTAGAGTTGCTGGGACATATTGGCCAGTGTGGGCAAGTTGGGCGGAAGAGCCTGTTTCCACACCGTATCACTCTCCGACTCTATCTCCAAATGTAGGTGTCAGCCTTGGCTCAGTGGTGGCCTCACTGCCTCAGAGGAAGGCTTCAACCACCACCCTTAAGATCTCTGAGTGTAACCAATCTGGTGACTGGGTGCAGTAGAGTACATCAGCATTGCATCCAGCAGATCAAACTTTAATCCTGGACTGTGTCTATTCCTTCAGGTGAACTTAAACACTCTCACACCACTGAAGTGGCGGCGCTGGGAACGGCTGCGGCTTGCCTGCAGTCCGTTTGTCTTTACTTTTTTGTGTTGTTTTTCGTTTTGTGTAGTTACGTTTTTGGTTTTTAAGCTGTGTTTATGTGGGGGGGTGGGGGTTGAAACGGGGCTTGCTGTCTCTCCCTTCGGGGCAATACGACTTTTTGTCGTATCCCCCTTCTCTGCCTCCGTCTGCGCTGTGGCCTAATGGCGGAGCTGGCGACCTCGAGGCTCCGGAGGCAGAGCCAGTCAGGACTTGCACTGGGCTCGCTCCCGTGAGGGCGGCCTGACGAGGGGCTGAGACGCTCTCGTGAGGGGCTGTGACGCTCCCGTCGGAGTGGCCCAGCTCGAGGTGGAACGGCACTCCTGTCGGAGTGGCCCAGCCCGAGGGAGAACGGCACTCCCGTCGGAGCGGCCCAGCTCGAGGGAGGAATGGCACTCACGTGAGGGCGATCCGGCTGGGACGGCGTTCTGGCGGCGGTGACCTGAGTCTGGGGTTCAGCCGCGGGCCAGCGGCTGCGTAAGCTGGACTGGAGGGCGGCAGCTTCGACCACCCCGGGCCGCGGTGTTTGAGCCGGCCCGTTTGCGGGGTTCGGTGAGCCGCGGGACTGTTTGTGCCATCGCCCGGTGGGGAATCGCCTCAGCGCAGAGGGAGAAGAGGAGGGAAGAGACAGTAACCCTAAGATTTTTGCCTCCACCACAGTGAGGAGGGAGGTGCTTGGAGGATACACTGTGGTGGATGTTAATTTGTGTTTATTGTTGTTTTTTATTGTATGTATGACTGCAGGCACGAAATTTCGTTCAGACCGTAAGGTCTGAATGACAATAAAGGTATTCAATTCAATATTCAATCAATCACTGTGGTGAAGGAGAACACAGTAGGTTTTTAAATCAATATTTCTTCCTTAATAAATATCACTAAAATAGATCAATTGATTGATTTCCTATTACTTTTTTTCTGAAAGTTGTGTGTCTTATTTCTTGCAGTAACACGCCAATGAGAAAAGAACAGTATTCTGAAGAAGGGTTTCAGCCCGAAACAATGCCTATTTCCTTCGCTCCATAGATGCTGCTGCACCCGCTGAGTTTCTCCAGCATTTTTGTGTACCTTCGATTTTCCAGCATCTTTTTTAATATTTTATTTTATTAGAAGTACAGTCATATGGCACCAAAGTGCCTAATATATATTTTCGTAATACATTTTATGTACAACTTCTTTTTTTTTTTTTGTTACATTGAAAAAAGATTAGAATAAGAAAAAGAAGTTAGATAGTAAAGGATAGAAAGATGTGAAATATATAGTGTGTGAAAAAAGAAAACGAGTAAATGAAGAAAGTTGAGAGAGGAAATAGAGAAAATAAAATAAAATAAAAAAGAAAAGGAGATCATTATTTATAATCTTGACCAACCCTCGTCCAGTCCTGAAACAGTTCTTTTACAATTGTGTTGCACCATATGATTCCAAAAAGACGACAAATGGAGACCAACTCGTTATGAATTGGTCTGATTTATCCATTAGGAGGAATCGCATTTCCTCAAGATGAGCGGTGTCCAACATACTTGCAATCCACATTTTAAGCGTTGGTATTGTGCAGTTCCTTCTTAAACAATATTATTTATCCATCAAACTCTTTGAGATGTCTGAGGCTGTTAAAAGCACCATATGAATGCATGGTTTCTATATTTTATCAGTTAAGTCTGGACCTACTTACTCTGTAGGGTTCTCTAGAAAAGGCAATTCTTACTGAGATCTTGGTGGATCTTTATATGAGACTAATCCAAGGCAGTGGAATAAAATTCCAAGAGAGAATCAAGAGCCTAAAGTATTTTACTGTTAGATGTCCCAAAACGGAACAGCGAAATTGTCCCTTCACGCCAGCAGCATAACAGGTTGTAAACTCAACACTCAATAGATATTCTAATAAACAGACAAAAAGAAAAGTTCAATAAATAAAACACCTACTAGAGTGCTAAAACAAAGCAAATCTGCAAGTCCCTAAGGCAACCCAGACAGTTCATAGTTCAGAGTTTAACTGGAGTCCATAGTGTTCAATAGCCTGATGGCTGTTGGGAAGAAGCTGTTCCAGAACCTGGAAGTTACAGTTTTCAGACTCCTATACCTTCTTCTTGATGGCAACAGCGAGATGAGAGTGTGGCCAGGGTGATGTGGGTCCTTGATGATGCTGGCTGCCTTTTTGAGACAGCACCTTGTGTAGATTATTTTGATGTTGGGGTGGTCAGTACCCGTGATGTTCACTACTTCTTGTATTCTCCTTCATTCCTGGGCGTTTGCATTACCAAACCAGGCCATGATGAAAGCAGTCAATATACTCTCTAACATACACCTGTACAAGTTCAAAAGACTATTTATCAACATATGAATTTCCTGAATCTTCTAAGGAACTGGAGGCATTGATAGGCTTTCTTTATCAATATGCTGGGTCCAGATCAGATCTTCAGAGATTTGCATGTCCAGGAACGTAGTTGTTGACTCTCTCACTGACCTGTCGATGAAGACAGGTTTGTGGATTCTTGGCCTTCCTCTTCTAAAGTTCCATGTCAAAATAAGTCCTTCAGATAGAATTACATTTTGTAGCCCTCTGAAATATTTGCTGATATTTCCTTAAAATTTCCACATAAATTGACTGATGGTTCTGAATTTAACCTGCAAGTTCTACCTTTACCTTTTTCTGCTTTTACCTAACAACATGTTTACGAATACCTTTGCGCATTGAGCCATGTATGAAATGCGTTAAAGAAAGTTGTGCCAAACTTTATATTTAACAGCTGTAGAACCTACCACCTGTAGACCAGAGGGATATTGTATAATCAAAAGTTCAGATGATAGACAAATAAATATATGTATACTGTAGAAACAAGGAACTGCAGATGCTGGTTTCGCAAGGAAAGACACGTCGTGCTGGAGTAACTTAGTGGGTCAGGCAGCATCCTTGGAGAATGTGAATATGTGATGTTTCAAGTCTGGATCCTTCCTCAGACTCTTCAGAAGTCTGAAGAAGTGTCCCGGGCCGAAACCTCATCTATTCATGTTCTCAAGGGATGCCCCCTGACCCGTTGAGTTACTCCAGTATTTTGTGTCATTATATGCATACTGTATTGTGATGTGTAGGATACAATATCAAAGGAATTTCCAGTCTTTAATTCTGTGCTCATGTCCTCCATATTTGTGTTACTCATCAATTTGTTCCTTGATTCTAATGTATTAATTTGCTGGGCACTGTAGTTAAAAGGAAACATTTCACATTGACGGAAGCGGTGTAACAAGGAGAGGCTGAGTTATAGCTGGTCACAACATGGAAAAACAGGTTCACCAAATGGAATCTCCTTCACATCTTCTGGCATAGCGCCAAGGAAACTGTTACTTTTCACATATCTGTTCTTCTCTGATTGATGTTTCTGCTGGTTTAACTTCTGTTTAATTTGTTGAGATGTTGATTTGTTTAGCCCTATAATAACATTATCCATGGGATTATAGCCACACTGGGAGGATTAGGAATTCCCGAAGGAGAACTAGTATTCATTACTCTGACAATAACAAGGAACATAAATCAAGCACTGTTTTTTTTAACCTCTTTGCATAACATTGAAGGCATTCTTAACGTCTTGGCTGGGTAGATACTGTTTCTAATAAAATAATTGGACTTGTTACAAAAACCGTTGAACAGTTCAGTTTCAAGAACACATAATTAAAGTAATAAAATAGATTTATACCAGCTTCAGTTTGTAAAGATGATAAAAGATGATAAAAGATGATTAGATTAATGTTGGTAGACGCAGAATGCTGGAGTAACTCAGCGGGACAGGCAGCATCTCTAGAGAGAAGGAATGGGAGACGTTTTGGGTCGAGACCCTTCTTCTACTAGATTAATGTTGATGCTTGGTTCCTTTCAAGTTGAGCACTAAATTTCACATTGAGCACACATTAACTAAACAGCCAAATATTTTAACTTTCCTTGTCTAGGCTGGGATATCAAAGCCGTATCGATTACATCGAACAATTACAAGAATCATTTTAAAAGTCTTCATTATTTAACTTATATGCCACATTGAATTTTCAGTTAAAGACAACATTTCAAATCCATAAGCAATTGCATTTTACAGAAGGTTAGTATCTATTGCCTATAAATTGGATTTCACCCATTTTTTACATGTTAAGTAAGTATTGCATGCAGCATTAATAGTCGAGCATATCTCCCATTATAAAAATAACATATTCCTAATTTAGTATTGAACCAGAGACGAACCGGTAAAATTGATCACATCTTCTTTCTTCTTCTATTCCTTGCCCTTCAGGGGTCCCTGGATGGATGCGAGGGAGGAGGTGTAGGGACAGGTGTTACATCCCCTGTGGTCACAGGGGAAGGTACCTGGGGAAGGGGTGGTTTGCAGTAACCCTTCCTATTGCAGGCCACAGCTGCCCACAGCTCCATACCAAACACTCAGGTGACCAGCTCATTCCTTCCAAAAGTTGCATGTTGATTGTTTGACATGTGCTGCTGGAGAATTAAAAAATGTCATCTCTACATTTCCTCCACAGATTTCAGCTTGACCTTCTGAGTTCCTCCAGCCTTTTGTTTTTGCTCGAGGTTCCAGCATCTGCAGTCTCTTGTATCTGTGTCCAGAGATTAGACCTCTGACTGAGACTCTGAAAACAATTTCTGCTAGCCACGGGCTACCTAAAGAACTATTTTCTGAAAATGGTCCTCAGCTCAGGTCAGCACAACTTGTCAGCTCCTCCATCCAAAGGAATTCAATGTAGCATCCTTGCGTCATCCAGTGTAAAAACATTCTGCAATGTTTTTAGTCATGGAATCCAAGCAGTCTTTAGGAATGTTACAAAATGTTGAGATTTTAAAAATCAAGCCTGTAATTTGTCCCATCAGATAAAGCACAAAATAACTTTAATTTGATACCTAATTCACTTTCATATCTTCAGTATTAAAAAAGTTATGGCCATTTCCATACTCGGAAATTAGCATCTTGTTCCCTATTGCTTTTCCATTGACTTAACACAAAAGCTGTGATCGAGGACAGTCAAAAGCCCATAACTTTCTTAAAAATTAAGAGAAATGAATTAAAATTTCAGTTATTATAGATTGAAGCATTCTGAAACAAATATGAAACATCTTACTTGGATGACCTGAAATTAAAGCATATAATTATTTAGTTACCTAATTGTAGCTAATTACAAAATTGACTGTTGTGACGGAAATAGTAATAAACACCCAGACTGCCTTGAAAATTCAAAAATGTGATATTCTCAAGATCAGAACTTTAATATTATTGTATTATATGCTGTAAGTCCGTAACAGATAGGTAAATAAATTACAATTTCTAGCAATAGACCAAGTCTTTATGGAGAAGATCAGTTGCTACCTGGTACATTGGCATATCATAATCAGTAGCATCATCATACTCCTCAGATTGTAACCAATAAGCAACTCTGTACACCTTGTTTTTCCCCAACTTTTCAATTTTGGCAATGTAAACTACAAGTTTTTGCTCTTCAAACCACACATGACATGCCTTTCTACCCACTACTTTCCCCATTAAGAATGTCCTGTAGATCATCACATTTGGAGTAGTCCAAATTCGGATAATCTCTGCGAATGCTGTCTAAATCAGTCTCTTTTGCTGGGCATTTGGATTGACAATTTTGCATTTCTTCTTCGGAGACATCTGTTTAAAATGTAAAGGAAAAAAAATCACTGAATTAACAGAAACAAGCATTAATAGAAACAAGATATTATTTGAAGTTTAAAAAACAAGATAACGTTAAACGCTAAAACAAATAGTAAATACCCAACAAAAAATTCATATTCATAGGTTTCATCAGATCAATTAAATTCATCTAATCAATTCATCAAAATTCAATTACTGGATCTATCCATTTCTTAAGAAAAGGCTAATTTTTTTAATAGCCTAAGTATCCAAATAACAAATAACAAACTGATCCCATTCACACACGTTCACATTATATGATTTTAAAATCTCACTTTGTCATGAATTTATATGCCAAATGGAAGGAATTTATGTTTAATTCCCATAAATTAATCCAGAAACATCCACTCTCAAGATAAAATCATTATTTTTTGCACAATACATCTGACTGGATATTTAGTGTGAAAATATTGATCAAGGATAGACAATAAATATGATTTAGATGCTCTTATGACATGATTGTCCAAAAACAATGAGGATTTTAATCATCTTGAGAGTGGATGTTTCTGGAATGTGATCGATTGGAATGTTGCCGTTGCCATAAATTTTAAGTCCATATCGGCAGGCAAAACATGGCTGATTCGTATGGGGCCTAAATAACATTTTTGCATCATAAGATTAAAATAAAGTCACACCAAAAAGCAAAATGATGTTAAATAAACGGCATACCTTTTGTTTGTCCTGGTATTGCGGTCCGTGATGTTGAAGGCGGTGACGGCTTTTTTAGTCGCGTTTAAGTTTAATACAGCGAATGTAATGGCACAGCAATTTTTTTTTTTTAAACCCGCGAACGGAAGCGCGAACGATTTTTCTTCTTCAGCTAGAAGCGCGAGGAAATCCCTCTCTGACAACCAAAACAAACCTGCATTTTAATCCCGCCCCCCCCCCCCCAAAGCCTCCGTAATCGCTTGCACCGGCAGCGGCAGATTTGTAGCGCCACTGATGGTAGGTTTTGTAACATCGCTAAAGTCTGCATGGCTGTAGGACCATCCTCATTCCACCTCAAGACATTCCTGGTTCATAAGATCATGTGATAGGAGTAGAATTAGGCCATTCGGCTCATCATGTCTACTCCACCATTCAATCATGGCTGATCTATCTCTCC
Source organism: Amblyraja radiata (assembly GCF_010909765.2). Taxonomy (NCBI): domain Eukaryota; kingdom Metazoa; phylum Chordata; class Chondrichthyes; order Rajiformes; family Rajidae; genus Amblyraja; species Amblyraja radiata. The sequence continues at coordinate 116,952,419 of NC_045958.1, forward strand.
TGCCTTCTCCCCATAACCTCTGACACCTGTAAGAATCAAGAATCTATCTATCTCTGACTTGGCCTCCACAGCCTTCAGTGACAAAGAATTCCACAGATTCACCATCCTCTTACTCAAGAAATTCTTCCTCATCTCCTTCCGAAAAGAACGTCCTCCAATTCTGATGCTATGACCTCTCATGCTAGACTCTCCAGATGGTTGAGATGGTGAAGGGTTGATGGCTGCAAACATAGCAGACGGTGAAACCTAACTCTGCAGGAAAGCAAATTATTCGGTTTAGTGTTCGTTATTATTGTATCTTGTACAGTGAAAAGCTTTTTGAGTCAGAGAAAATACGATGTCGGGAACACTGAATGCAGTAGATGAGGTTGGAGGAGGTGCTTGTGAACCTCTGGCTTACCTGGAAGGACTGCTGGATGGATGCAAGGGAGAAGATGTAGGGACAGGTGTTACATCTCCACATGAATACAATCAGGCCATCCACAGTGCACAGATAAATACAATACAATACAATTCAATACAATACAATACAATTCAATTTATTGTCATTTGGACCCCTTGAGGTCCAAACGAAATGCCGTTTCTGCAGCCATACATTACAAACAAATAGACCCAAGACACAACATAATTTACATAAACATCCATCACATTGCTGTGAAGGAAGGCCAAAAAAACTTATCTCTCCACTGCACTCCCCCCCCCCCCGATGTCAGAGTCAAAGTCAAAGCCCCCGGTGGGCGATGGCGAATTGTCCCGTGGCCATTAAAGCCACGCCGGGTGATGCAAGGTCGCTCACCGGGTCTTGGTGTTAGAGCCCCCGGCGTGCGCTCGCAGATAAAGGGTTCAACATTCAGTGCAAGATGTCTGAAAATGTCCAGTTAAATATAGTTCACAGGTCTCCAATGAGGTAGATGGAAGGTCAGGACCACACTCTAGATCAGTTGCCTGATAACAGCTGGGAACAAGCTGTCCCTGAATCTGAAGCTGTGTTTTTCACACATCTCTACCTCTTGCCTGATGGGAGTGCGAAGAAGAGGGAGTGGCCAGGGTGAGACTGGTCCTTGATTGTGCTGGTGGCCTTGCTGAGGCAGTGTGAAGTGTAGATGGAGTCAATGGAAGGGAGGCTGGTTTCTGCGATCGTCTGGGAGGAGAAGAGGAAGAGGAGCCAGAAAGAATGGCACAAGTGAAAGGCATAGATAGAGTGGATGTGGAAGGGATGTTTCTGCTGGTGGGGGAGTCTAGGACCAGAGGTCATAGCCTCAGAATTAAAGGGCGCTCTTTTAGAAAGGAGGCAAAGAGGAACATCTATAGTCAGATGGTAGTTAATCTATGGAAGTCATTGCCACAGAGGGTTATGTAGGCCACGTTGGTGGATCATTTTAAGGCAGAGATAGACAAATTCTTGATTAGAATGGGTGTTGAGGGTTATGGGGAGAAGGCTGGAAAATGGGGTTGGGAGGCAGAGATTAGCCATGAATAAATGGTGGAGTGGACTTGATGGGCCGAATAGCATGATTCTACTATAACTTGTGAACTTGTGAAGTGGCAACATCGTGTGAGATGCCTCTGGTGGGGCTACTGGAATGACTTTCACCAGAGCTCGAGGGCAATGAGCATGTGTAATTTAAGAGGTTCTGACATGGCTTCAGTCAGCTCTGGCTAGTTTGAACTGGTGCTAGCCACTCATGAAATTGCTGTCCGTGGGCATGCACTGATGCAAGAAGCAGTTTGTTTGATGACAGCTGGGTGCTACGATCATGAGAATGAGGTGGGAGCATGAACTTTATGTGCCTCGGTGCAGGGTCAGACTAAATGTGCAGCAGGGTTTCAGCACTGTTGTTCCAGCACTATCCGATTTCCCTGGCTGCCCCTCTTCATAGGAGGTCAAAGCAACTTCCACATGACACAAAAATGCAATTTCGCTGCCCCTGCCTTTGTTTTGACACATTTACAAGTTAACATTTTGCTGTAATTGTGACTGGCTTGTGTGTCTGCATTTTTACCTGTGGTGAAAAAAATGTGCCCGCCAGCTGCTTTCAGTTACAGCGTTACATCTTAAGATTTTTACAACCAACTGTACATATGGTGTGGTTGACTGACTGTAATGATCACGTCGTAACAGAGGGCATTGACCATGAACTACCACAACTGGGATGGTTTCAGCTCACTTTAAAATGGCTTTGTTTTTGAAGGGAAATACAGCTGACGTCCACATATTTGACTGTCCTTCCCTCCTTAAGTGTTCTTTGGAACTTCCAAGCGATTACAGAAGCCAGGCTGCTGATTGAGATAAAATAGATACCCCTCTTCTCGATTGAAGCAGTCAGCTCTGGCATACGCAGGTCACATTGTAGAGAATTGTTCAGCTGTGGCTTAGACGTGGTGAGTCTAAATGGCCTCCAGTGAGGAAGTAAGTTAGAGAACTTGGCCTAGGGTCCAGGGGATATAGTAGTATCGTCATTCTCAAATGTGGGGAGTAACTGGTTGAATGCAAATGGAAGCACAAAACTGAAGCAGTTCAATCAATCAATCAATCAAGCACTTTATTCATCCCCGAGGGGCAATTTAAAGGGCGCATTACAGTAGCTTTTTAAAAAAGAAAGGGACACAATCAACGACGAGACAAACATTCAAAGCTACTCTCTGCACCAACCGGTCGACCGCACGAGCAGTGACCCGGCAAGGATTGGGTTGTCAGCAGCGATACAATAATAAAGAACACACAAAATGCAACACAAACATCCACCACAGCATTCATCACTGTGGTGGAAGGCACAAAAATTTGGCCAGTCCTCCTCCATTTCCCCCCCGTGGACAGGACCAGAGTCCAGAGTCAGTCCAGGATTGGCTCTTCCCCACCGGAGACCACGGCTTTAAGTTGTTGTAGGCCGCAGGCCGGCGGTCAAGATTTGAAGTCCCCGCCGCAGCCAGAAGCACCGTAGACTGCAGGGCCGGCGGTCGAAGCTCCACTCCAGGGGTGATGGTAAGTCCATGCCGGCCCCGCGGTAGAAGTTGGCCGCGGGCCGGCAGTGATGGCTACTGCTTCCCCCGGGTCCCCCACGAGGGATCCCGGGCTGTAGACGCCGCACCAGCTGGAGCTCTGCAGACCACGGCTTCAGGCTGCGACTTCAGGCTGCCGGCTGCCCCGGGCCAGCGAAACGGAGCGCTCCCCTCCAGCGAGCCCCAGCGAGGGTTCACCCGCTCCACGCCGAGAGTCCACGCTGCGCCCGCTGCTGAAGCCCCGGGCGCGTCTCCGGGAAAGGCCGCGCCGATCCTTGATGTTAGGCCACGGGGGAGGCGACCTGGAAAAAGTTGCCTCTCCATGGAGGAGGCGACCGAAGCGGTTCCCCCTCACCCCCCCACACCACGCCCCACACAAAACACACGAAGGAACATTAAATACATACTTAAAAACTGACGCGCTGCTGACATGGCTGCTGCCAGAACAGCGCCCCCGAAGCATTTCTCCATCACTTACAACTCGATCATTCCGTCCGGGGTTATGGGGAGAGTGGGGTAGAGAGGGAAAGATAGATCAGCCATGATTGAATGGTAGAGTAGGCTTGATAGAAACATAGAAACATAGAAACATAGAAAATAGGTGCAGGAGTAGGCCATTCGGCCCTTCGAGCCTGCACCGCCATTCAATATGATCATGGCTGATCATCCAACTCAGTATCCTGTACCTGCCTTCTCTCCATACCCCTTGATCCCTTTAGCCACAAGGGCCACATCTAACTCCCTCTTAAATATAGCCAATGAACTGGCCTCAACTACATTCTGTGGCAGAGAATTCCACAGATTCACCACTCTCTGTGTGAAAAATGTTTTTCTCATCTCAATCCTAAAAGATTTCCCCCTTATCCTTAAACTGTGACCCCTTGTTCTGGACTTCCCCAACATCGGGAACAATCTTCCTGCATCTAGCCTGTCCAACCCCTTAAGAATGTTGTAAGTTTCTATACGATCCCCCCTCAATCTTCTAAATTCTAGCGAGAACAAGCCGAGTCTATCGAGTCTTTCTTCATATGAAAGTCCTGACATCCCAGGAATCGGTCTGGTGAACCTTCTCTGTACTCCCTCTATGGCAAGAATGTCCTTCCTCATATTAGGAGACCAAAACTGTACGCAATACTCCAGGTGTGGTCTCACCAAGACCCTGTACAACTGCAGTAGAACCTCCCTGCTCCTATACTCAATGTGCCGAATTGACCTAATTCTGCTTATGAACTTACGATGAAGCATCCACTCAAATAACCTGTACTTCCAATAATTTCAATGGAGGAGAATTGCTGCAGGAGACCAAGATAGGAGTCTTTGATTGTTTATAAATCATAGTCAGAGTGAGATATCATGGAAACAGGCCCTTCGGTCCACCATTTGCCAGGAGCTTGACATGTGGCCCCCAAGTCTCCAGGACAGTCTCTGGCTGTGAATTCCCAGTAGTTGTCTGCCACATGGGCCACATTGAATATTGCACCATGCCTTTCACTTGTTTTGTTATCGGTCAAAACAGTTAAGGGTTCTCAATGCCCCTGTCCCACTTAGGAAACCTGAAACCTGAACGGAAACCTCTGGAGACCTTGTGCCCCACCCAAGGTTTCCGTGCGGTTCCCGAGGTTCCCGGAGGTTTTTGTCAGTCTCCCTAATGGACGAAAGTGGCTTCTTCTATGTTCCGACGATTATTTCATAAAATTCAAAACTGGCCGCGACTTAGTAGTGGAAGTCTTACCTTCCACTACCTGCAACCTCCGGCAACTACCTGCAACCTCCGGCAACTACCTGCAACCTCCGGCAACCACCTTCAACTAGCATCGCAACCGGCTTTGACTAAAAAATTACCGATTTTTAAAACGGCAACCTATTTTTAGTCGCGGCCGGTTTTGAATTTTTTTAAATAATCGCCGGAACATAGAAGAAGCGGAAACCACTTTCGACCATTAGGGAGACTGACAAAAACCTCCGGGAACCGCACGGAAACCTTGGGTGGAGCGCAAAGTCTCCAGAGGTTTCCGTTCAGGTTTCCGAAGAGGGACAGGGGCATTATGCGCCTTTAAAGAACATTAATAATTGAATGGTTAAAAATGAAAGTACCTTGCATACATTCAAATAGATTAAGCATTAAAACATACAATTATTTTAACAAGTAACCTACCTTACTGGAAAGCAAAGGAACTGCAAATGCTGGAAAGCTGAGATAAAGCAAGGTGGGTGAAGGTGTGGTTGAGATAACTATCTAGCTAGTTGTCTTAGACTCATAGAGTCATAGAGTCGTACAGCATGGAAACAGGGCCACCGGCCCAACTGGCCCACACCAACCAACATGTCCCAGCTACATTAGTCCCACCTGCCTGCGTTTGGTCCCTATCCCGCTAAACCTGTCTTATCCATGTACCTATATAAATGTTTCTTAAATGTTGCGATAGTACTTGCCTCAACTACCTCCTCTGACATCTCGTTACATACATCCACCACCATTTGTGTAAAAATAGTTACCCCTCAGGTTCCCATTAAATCTTTCCCCTCTCACCTTAAACCTATGCCCTCTGGGTCTTGATTCCCCTACTCTGGGTGAGAGATTCAGTACATCTACCTGATCTATTCCTCTCACAATTTTGTACACACTCTCGCGATTTTGCACACAATTTCTTGCTGAATCTTGACAAACGGGCTAAACCGTCCAGTCCGACACAACATCTGTTGCTGCAGACTCCCAGAGGAAATGCAAGAAAACCACAGCAAATTCCTGCACCACCATGAGGTTCCATGTTGCGTACAGCAACAAAACCAGCTGGGAAATTGCTGGCGGCATTTCGCTGGTGAATTCAGGACTTCAATTTCATGCAGGAACCACAAATTTGTTGGCACGTGGTGGAAAAGAGAAGTTTCATGCAGGTCGTTGCGATTAGTTTCATGAATTGTTTACAGGTGCCGAGCTTTACTGTGTACAAAAGCACCATGCTTCTGCAAGGTCCAATCATGAATATCTCCAATGTTATAGTGACACGGCTGAGGAGATCATTTTAGCTCATGAAATGTCTTATTGATTCCACCCCCCCCCCCCCCCCCCACCCCTCCCCATCCCTCCCCACTCCTCCCCACCCCTCCCCACCCCCTTTGGATTGCAGTCCCTCAGGCTGAACTAAATGGCAAAGAAGTTCAGGATTCTCGTCAATCCCTAGCCAATGTACTTCCAATTTTGTATGTACACAGAAATGCTGGAGAAACTTAGCGGGTGCAGCAGCATCTGTGGAGCGAAGGAGATAGGCAACGTTTCGGGCTGAAACCCTTCTTCAGATGGGGGGAGGCAGGGAGAAGAAAGGAAAAAGGAGGAGGAGGAGCCCGAGGGCTGAGGGAGAGGTATGAAGGGGAGGAGACAGCAAGGGCTAACAAAATTGGGAGAATTCAATGTTCATGCCACCAGGATGCAGACTCTCCTAGCGGAATATGAGGTGCTGTTCCTCCAATTTCCGGTGTTGCTCACTCTGGCCATGGAGGAGGCCCAGGACCTTCCCCCTTGACTCCAATTTTGTATGATTGCCAATCTCTACCAATATTGGAAACACAACATGATCTCTCAAGCTCCATATTTCCAGTTGTCACCTTGCTGGCCTCTAATATTCCGCCTCCAAAGTCCCAATTCATCCAGACCTCCAGCATTAACATCCTATCCAGCACAGAGTCTCCCTCCAATTCAGCAATCTCAAATTCACCCCGTTCTTTCCCATTGTCCATTTCCTGCATTGAATTTAAAATACTTGCTCCCATTCCAAACAGAAAGGCAATGTCTGCCATGTAAATAACAACAATATTTTTGCTCTGAAGGTAGACACAAAATGCTGGAGTAACTCAATGGGACAGGCAGCATCACTGGAGAAAAGGAATGGGTGACGTTTCGGGTCCAGACCCTTCTTCAGACTGATGTCAGGGGAGTGGGCTGGACAGAGATAGAATGTAGAATGTAATAACTATATTTACATAGAGACCGGGAGGTCTATATTCAATGTGCATTTTGACACTGGTCTCTGTTGTGAAGGTAATCCTGATCCCTATGTATCAATATCTTTGTTATGTTTATCATTATTCTTTTTGCTCTGTTTATTATGTTTTATTTCTGTTTTTTTGGGGGAAAAAACAAAAAGAAAGAAAGAAAGAAAGAAAGAGAGAGAGATAGAGAGAGAGAGAGAGAGAGAGAGAGAGAGAGAGAGAGAGAGAGAGAGAGAGAGAGAGAGAGAGAGAGAGAGAGAGAGAGAGAGAGAGAGAGAGAGAGAGAGAGAGAGAGAAAGAGAGAAAGAGAGAAAGAGAGAAAGACAGACAGACAGACAGACAGACAGACAGACAGACAGACAGACAGACAGACAGACAGACAGACAGACAGACAGAGAGACAGACAGACAGACAGACTGGTGGGAGAACTGGGAAGGGGGATGGGGATGGAAAGAGAGAGAGAAGGCAAGGGCTATCTGAAGTTAGAGAAGTCAATGTTCATACCACTGGGGTGTAAGCTGCCCAAGCGAAATATGAGGTGCTGTTGCTCCAATTTGCACTGGGCCTCACTCTGACAATGGAGGAGGCCCTGGACAGAAAGGTCAGATTGGGAATGGGAAGAGGAGTTAAAGTGCTGAGCAACCGGGAGATCAGGGAGGTTAAGGCGGACCGAGCGGAGGTGTTCAGTGATACGATCGCCGAGCCTGCGCTTGGTCTCGGCAATGTACAGAAGTTGACACCTGGAACAGCAGATACAGTAGATGAGGTTGGAGAAGGTGCGAGTGGTTACGCCAGCATTTCGTGTCTCCCTTCGATTTAAACCAACATCTGTATTTCTTTCCTACACAATATTTTTGCTCTTAGCCAGTTTCCAGATATTTATTTTGAATTAAAATCAGGATCAACAATTATTTTAAGTTTTTTGTTGTTCAAAGCATCGGAGAATTGTTATGGTACAGAGTAAGATCGTTCAGGCTATTGAGTTAATTCTTTATTTCTCCACAAGATGCCTCCCAACAGTTATTTAAACTACCATCCAAAATTCTGGAGAAAATTAATGTCTGATTACTTTACAGACTGCTTAGCATTGACACCCCTGTCCCACATGAACCAGCTAGGGTTGGTTAAGAACATAGAAGCATTTTAATTTTTCTTTATTTAAGTCAGATTGGTTTATTAGAGCGAGACTGTGAAAGATCTAAGGTTTGATATATCAGCTTTAGATTAGAATGGGGTTTTGAAATTTAAAATGTTTTTTTACTAAGTGAAATAGAATGAACTACTGTGAAAGTAGGCTATTATGGCTACTTCCTGTATCCATACCTTCTGGCTATATCTATTCATATTTATAGCATCATAAATAACAGAATCCTCAGAGCTTTAAATTACATTGTGCATAATATTAGATTGTATCTTAGCGAGAAAGTAAGTTTTTTTTAGTTTTAGTGTAGTTTATTGTCACGTGTAGCGAGATACAGTGAAAAGTTTTTTGTTGCTCGTTCAAGTTCAAGTTCACATTTATTGTCACAGGCACCATTTAAGGTACAGTGATATTTGAGTTACCATACAGGCATACAAGTAGAAAAAGAAAGCAATACACAATAATTTTTAACATAAACATCCACCACAGTGGAATCAACATTCCTCACTGTGATGGAAGGCAGTAAAGTTCAGTCATCTTCCTCCTTTGTCCACCCGTGGTGGTCGGGGCCTTGAACCCTCAGCACTCCCTCTGCCTCTGCCGACGGCCCGATGTTAAAGCCCTCACTTCGGGATGATGGACACTCCGGTGTCGGGACGGACGGAAACACTCCACGGCGTGGAGTTCCCGAGTCGGCCTTTTCTTACCGGGGACCGCGGCTTCACAGTGTGAAAGCCCACAGGCCCCGCGGTCGGAGCACTTCCACAGCGATCCTCAGCAAAGGATCGCAGGCTCCGCGGTGGTAAGTCCGCGCCGCGCTCGCAGCTTGAAGCTCCAGGCCGGTCTCCAGGACAGGCCGCACCAATCCAGTTGTTAGGCCGCGGGACGGGGACGGAGAAAGATCACATGTCCGTCGAGGTAAGTGACTGAAAACATTTTCCCACATAAAAACATGCCGAGAAACAATAAAACATACATTTTAGTCACACTAAAAATAACAAAAATGTCGAAATCACACACAGACTGCTGGCGAGGCTGCCATCTCGGCGCCACCCGACGCTATTCACTCAGCGGAAAGACAGCACATGATTACAATCAAACCGTCCACAGTGTACAGATATAGAATAATGGGAACAGTGTTTAGTGCAGGATAAAGTCCAGTAACGTTTGATTAACGATAGTCTTGAGGGTCTCCAATGAGGTAGATAATAGTTCAGGACCGCTCTCTAGTTGTTAGTCGGATGGTTCAGTTGCCTGATAACAGCTGGGAAGAAACTGTCCCTGAATGTGTGTTTTCACGCTTCTGTACCTCTTGCCTGATGGGAGAGGGGAGAACAGAGAGTGTCTGAGGTAAGACTTGATTATGCTGCTGGCCTTGCCGAGGCAGCGTGAGGTGTAGATGGAGACAATGGAAGGGGGGGGGGGGTTGGTGTAACCATTTAAAAAATAAATGATTAACAGTATAATATTATGGAGTCATACATCTGGCATCAGGCCCTTTGGCCCACTGAGCCTGTTCTAACCATCATCAGCAGGAATCACAATTTTCTCTCAAATCCCCGTCAATCCCATCACCACTGATTCTCCTGACGTCTAACTAACCCGTGGACAAGTTCAGCAATTTTTGGTTTATGCCAGGTTTCCCTTGGTTGCAGTGTAATTTAGAGTATTAGAAATAGGAGCAAGAGGACAAGGATAGGGAGCGATATGGGCCAAACACAATGCGGGTGGGTGGACTAGTGTAGATGGGGTATCTTGGTCAGCATGGGCAAGTTGGGTTGAAGGGCCTGTTTCCATGCTGTATGACTTGGATTCTATGACTCTAGGAGGCCAACCGATTCCTTAAGTCCACTGTGTTACACAAAGCTGATCCAACCTTAGACTGAACACCATTCACCCTCTCTCACCCCATGTCCCTTTTTAGTCTAGGCCACATAGTTCCTATATCTCTCAATCTCTGCCTTCAATGTATTCAATGACTCCACCTGGCAAGCTCTCTGGGGTAAAAGATTCAAAAGGTTCACAATCTTCTGAGATAGGAAATATTTCAAGTTAATTTTCCAACGTCATGTCTACTCACTTAACTTTCCTATACCCCTTCACATATTCTTTGCATTCCTCTCGCAATTTGCTCATATTTGTAGCATTAGCAAATTTAGCTGTACTACACTAAGTCCCAAGTTGTTTTGAATAGATTGTAAATAGACGAAGCCCAGCGCTGATCCCTGGGGATTTGCTGTAGGGTGGTTCGGTAACTGCTGAAAACTGTGTTCTTTTTTAACCCGTCCTCTTAGGCAGAGCACTCACGGGAATAGCTCAACGGCTTGACGTTGCTGCAATGAAATTTGCCAACGTGGCTTGATCAGCCATCATCTAATGCTGCAAACATCACTGATGTTAATTATCATGGCATTATTGAATTACGACCTCAAGTGGCTTGGAAAGCTATCTAACAGGAGTAGCAACATCAATCCAAAACAAATATCTGGAACGTACATTTTGCTCATTCTTTACTTCCACATGCATCAAATATATAACCAAAGGGCCTTAAAAAGTGTGCCAAGTAAACTAAAATAATATATATTTGAGCATGAATTATGTAATTGAAATCTGAATGTGAAAGTAACACCAATGGAAAAAGTATTATTTGACAAATTAAAGTCGACTTTCATTATATTTCTTTATGGACTATTGATTGAAAAAATTACTGAAAGTAGCACTTCAAATATTGCTGATGTATTCATCACCCTTTGCAATTATAGCTATAATTAGCAAAGATAGAAGATAGCTATCTTCTAGCTATATACAGTGGCTTGCAAAAGTATTCATACCCCTTGAACTTTTCCACATTTTGTCACGTTACAACCACAAACGTAAATGTATTTTATTGGGATTTTATGTGATAGATCAACACAAAGTGGTGCATAATTGTGAAGTGGAAGGAAAATGATACACGGTTTTCAAATTTTTTTACAAATAAAAAACTGAAAAGTGTGGCGTGCAAAAGTATTCAGCCCCCCTGAGTCAATACTTTGTAGAACCACCTTTCGCTGCAATTACAGCTGCAAGTCTTTTGGGGTATGTCTCTACCAGCTTTGCACATCTAGAGACTGAAATTTTTGCCCATACTTCTTTGCAAAATAGCTCAAGCTCAGTCAGATTGGATGGAGAGTGTCCGTGAACAGCAATTTTCAAGTCTTGCCAGAGATTCTCAATTGGATTTAGGTCTGGACATTGACTGGGCCATTCTAACACATGAATATGCTTTGATCTAAACCATTCCATTGTAGCTCTGGCTGTATGTTTAGGGTCGTTGTCCTGCTGGAAGGTGAACCTCCGCCCCAGTCTCAAGTCTTTTGCAGACTCTAACAGGTTTTCTTCCAAGATTGCCCTGTATTTGGCTCCATCCATCTTCCCATCAACTCTGACCAGCTTCCCTGTCCCTGCTGAAGAAAAGCATCCCCACAGCATGATGCTGCCACCACCATGTTTCACAATGGGGATGGTGTGTTCAGGGTGATGTGCAGTGTTAGTTTTCCGCCACACATAGCGTTTTGCATTTAGGCCAAAAACTTCAATTTTGGTCCCATCTGACCAGAGCACCTTCCTCCACATGTTTGCTGTGTCCCCCACATGGCTTGTGGCAAACTGCAAACGGGACTTCTTATGGCTTTTTTTCAACAATGGCTTTCTTCTTGCCACTCTTCCATAAAGGCCCGATTTGTGGAGTGCACGACTAATAGTTGTCCTGTGGACAGATTCTCCCACCTGAGCTGTGGATCTTTGCAGCTCATCCAGAGTTACCATGGGCCTCTTGGCTGCTTCTCTGATCAATGCTCTCCTTGCCCGGCCTGTCAGTTTAGGTGGACGGCCATGTCTTGGTAGGTTTGCAGTTGTGCCATACTCTTTCCATTTTCGGATGATGGATTGAACAGTGCTCCGTGAGATGTTCAAAGCTTGGGATATTTTTTTATAACCTAACCCTGCTTTAAACTTCGCCACAACTTTATCCCTGACCTGTCTGGTGTGTTCCTTGGGCTTCATGATGCTGTTTGTTCACTAATGTTCTCTAACAAACCTCTGAGGCCTTCACAGAACAGCTGTATTTATACTGAGATTAGATTACACACAAGTGGACTTTATTTACTAATTAGGTGACTTCTGAAGGCAATTGGTTGCACTGGATTTTATTTAGGGGTATCAGAGTAAAGGGGGCTGAATACCTTTGCACGCCACACTTTTCAGTTTTTTATTTGTAAAAAAATTTGAAAACCATGTATCATTTTCCTTCCCCTTCACAATTATGCGCCACTTTGTGTTGGTTTATCACATAAAATCCCAATAAAATACATTTACGTTTGTGGTTGTAACGTGACAAAATGTGGAAAAGTTCAAGGGGTATGAATACTTTTGCAAGCCACTGTATATATATAAGCTATACATATAACTTGATGTAATGTTGTTCATTGAACTAGGTATATGCTTTATGTGCAGCCTGCAGCTGGGATGTAAACGGTGCAGATTATGATGATTTACTAATGAAGATGAAGAAAATAATCCTATGAAAACATGGTAGTGGATTTCAATATCTCACAGAGCAAAATAATGGAAATGAAAACAAGCAAATTCTGCCAATTTATGGTTAATCTAAGATGGTGGTACAATGACACAACTGGTGGAGTTGTTGCCTCACAGCACCATGGAGTTGGGTCTGATCCTGACTCCAGGTGGTGTCTGTGTCGAGTTTGTACTCGGCTTGTACTCGCTAGAATTTAGAAGATTGAGGGGGGATCTTATAGAAACATACAAAATTCTTAAGGGGTTGGACAGGCTAGATGCAGGAAGATTGTTCCCAATGTTGGGGAAGTCCAGAACAAGGGGTCACAGTTTAAAGATAAGGGGGAAGTCTTTTAGGACCGAGATGAGAAAAAAAAATTTCACACAGAGTGGTGAATCTCTGGAATTCTCTGCCACAGAAGGTAGTTGAGGCCAGTTCATTGGCTATATTTAAGAGGGAGTTAGATGTGGCCCTTGTGGCTAAGGGCATCAGGGGGTATGGAGAGAAGGCAGGTACGGGATACTGAGTTGGATGATCAGCCATGATCATATTGAAGGGCGGTGCAGGCTCGAAGGGCCGAATGGCCTACTCCTGCACCTATTTTCTATGTTTCTATGTTTCCAAACCTGTCCTATCCATGTGCCTGTCTAACTGTCTCTTAAATGATGGGATAGTCCCAGCCTGAACTACCTCCTTTGGCAGCTTGTGCCATACACCCATCACCTTTTGTGTGAAAAAGCTACCCCTCGGATTCCTATTAAATATTTTCCCCTTCACCGTGAACCTATGTCCTCTGGTCCTCGATTCCCCTACTCTGGGCAAAAGACTCTGTGCATCTACTGATCTATTCCTCTCATGATTTTGTATACCTCCGCAAGATCTCCCCTCATCCTCCTGCGCTCCATGGAATAGAGACCCAGCCTACTCAACCTCTCCCTATAGCTCACACCCTCTAGCCCAGGCAACATCCTTGTAAATATTTTCTGAACCCTTTCAAACTTGACAATATCTTTCTTATAACATGATGCCCCAAACTGAACACAATATTCTAAATGGGGTCTCACCAACGTCTTATACAACTGCAACATGACCTCCCAACTTCTATACTCAATGCTCTGACTGATGAAGACCAAAGTGGCAAAAGCCTTTTTGACCACCTTATGTACTGTACCTGCGACTCGACCTTCAAGGATAATGCACCTGTACTCCTAGATCCCTCTGCTCTACAACACTGCCTAGAGGCCTGCCATTTACTGTGTAGGTCCTGCCCTTGTTCGACGTCCCAAAATGCAACACCTCACACTTTTCTGTATTAAAACTGGTATTGAAAGAAACACTGGTATTCAAAGAACCCACAAGGTCATAAGTTCTAGGAGCAGAATTAAGCCATTTGGCCCATGATGTCTACTCCGCCATTCAATCATGGCTGATCTATCTTTCCCTCTCAACCCCTTTCTCCTGTCTTCTCCCTCATAACCCCTGATACCCGTACTCATCAAGAATTGTCAATCTCCGCCTTACGAATATTCATTGACGGCCTCCACAGCCGCCTGTGGCAATGAATTCCACAGATTCACCACCCTCTGACTAAAGAAAACCCAAGAAAAAGTGGGTTATTTTTCCTGCTCGCCTGCAGATGGTTTTGGAGTCTGATGAAGGGTCTCGACCCGAAATGTCGCCCATTCCTTTTCTCCAGAGATGTTGCCTGTCCCGCTGAGTTACTCCAGCATTTTGCGTCTTTCTTCAGTTTAAACCAGCATCTACTGTTCCTTCCAATAGATTTCCATCTAATAAAACATCATTTGGCAAACTGGAGGCATTTGCCACTAATGTCAGAGTACATAGTGGACAATACAAACTTAGCTTTGATAACACTGTAAAATGGATCACGTATGTCATCACCCCAAATTAGCAGTTGGAATATACTACTGCTTAAAGGCATTATTTTGTCATGTAGTTGACTTAATGTGGTTTGCTAATACTTCCTCACTGAGATCTATTCATTGCTTCACATTCATTGCTTCACATTCAAGAGTATAATGGTCCCTTAGATTGAGGAACATTTATATCTATTTTCTTTTGCACAAATAAGAATACATAACAATACTGGTGACAAATGGAGCATGGTATTGGCCTTCATAACAAGAGGATTTCAGTATAGGAGTAAAGAGGTTCTTCTGCAGTTGTGTAGGGCTCAGGTGAGACCACATCTGGAGTATTGTGTACAGTTTTGGTCTCCTAATTTGAGGAAGGACATCCTTGTGATTGAGGCAGTGCAGCGTAGGTTCACGAGATTGATCCCTGGGATGGCGGGACTGTCATATGAGGAAAGATTGAAAAGACTTGGCTTGTATTCACTCGAGTTTAGAAGGATGAGGGGTATCTTATAGAAACATATAAAATTATAAAAGGCAGGCACGGGTTATTGATTGGGGATGATCAGCCATGATCACAATGAATGGCGGTGCTGACTCGAAGGGCCGAATGGCCTCCTCCTGCACCTATTTTCTTTGTTTCTATGTTTCTATGGTATGACGATATTGACTGATGTAAACAGTGTTCATTGCTGTGTGTGTGACAGTTGAGAAACTGTAGTTTATACATGTAATTCAACTGACATATTTCTGATTAATTGTTTTGCTTAATTGAGTCTAGTTTAGTTCAGAGATACAGTGTGGAAACAGGCTCCTCGTACCACCACATCCACGCCGACCGACAATCACCTATATACTAGTTCTACCCTACACATTAGGAGAGATTTACAGAAGCCACTACAAACCTGCAAGTCTTTGGAATGTGGGAGGAAGGGAGCAACCAGAGGAAACCCAAGCGGTCACAGGGAGAACGCACAAACTCCGTACAGACAGCACCCGTGGTCAGGGTCGAACCTGAGTTCTCGGGAGCTGTAAGGCAGCAACTCTACCATTGAACCACCGTACTGCTTCTGCTTGCCACAATGTCCTTTAGTACATTGTCAATACTTGCACAAAGTTGGTCTTTCATCTAATTACTGGTGCAGTACTGCAGTGTAATTAGAAACACAGGGTAAAATGATCTTAATTGCAGTTCCACAAGTGGTATATTTGAAATTGTTGTTTTTGTTCCTTAACAGAGTAATTGCAAAAAATTCACATGACAACCAAAAATGAACCTTTCTTGCTTGACAGAAACAATAACAAAAGCATGTAATATTTTTTTTCACTCAACCCAAATGTTTTGCTTGCAGTATGTTTCATTTTGTCTTCACAACTTTGTTTGTGTTTGGGTGCTTGGAATGATTGATATTCTTGACTAAATTGGTTTTAAGAATACAGAACTTGCCAAAGCAAACAACTTGAATGAAAGTGTGGAGAAGGCATTTGAAAGTGTGTGCTGGAATGAATCCGTTACTGAGTTCATTTGAGGGTGAAATCATCGGATAGAGAAAAACAAGGAAACTTGTACCACATATTTTATGCACACAGTGTGCAGATGGGTGGAAAAGTTGTGTCGTTCTGTGGGACTAATGTAGAAGCTTAAAAATGATTGAAATCAAAGTACCATCCTGTTGCACCACACGTTGCAATCTGCATGGTATCCATTAATGTAAATCAACAAGTAATCAGTGTAGATGGGACATGTTGATCAGTGTGGGCAAGTTGGGCCCAAGGGCCTGTATCCACGCTGTATGACTGTGACTCTAACAACATACCTAAACAATCTGTGTTCAAACAGCCTATATTATTTTTTAAAGAAATTTCAAATATCCATTTATAAAAAATATCCATGAATCTCTACCCAGCCAACTAGATGCTGATATCAACCCTGTATTTGCAAACATTGTACTGTTGCTCACTGCTTTGATCTATTTTCTGCTTGAGAAGCATGTGGTAGACCACTATAAAGCATGCATTGTCAATAAGTTGCTGCTCCTTGAGGAAATGCTGCTCCTACAACTGTGTTAGAAATTCTAGGATGAACCATGGGCAGCACGGTGGTGCAACAGTAGAGTTATTGCCTTACAGCATCAGAGACCCAGCTTCAATTCAGCCTACTATATATGTTACTATATGAAGTTTGTACATCCTGTGACCGCATGGGCTTTCTATGGATGCTCAAATTTCCTCCCACATCTCAAAGTTGTGCAGATTTGTAGGTTAATTGGCTTCTGTGAATTGCCCTTAATATGTAGGATGTGAAACATAGAAACATAGAAAATAGGTGCAGGAGGAGGCCATTCGGCCCTTTGAGCCAGCACCGCCATTCATTGTGATCATGGCTGATCGTCCCCTATCAATAACCCGTGCCTGCCTTCTCCCCATATCCCTTGACACCACTAGCCCCTAGAGCTCTATCTAGCTCTCTCTTAAATCCATCCAGTGACTTGGCCTCCACTGCCCTCTGTGGCAGGGAATTCCATAAATTCACAACTCTCTGGGTGAAAACGTTTTTTCTCACCTCAGTCTTAAATGACCTCCCCTTTATTCTAAGACTGTGGCCCCTGGTTCTGGACTCGCCCAACATTGGGAACATTTTTCCTGCATCTAGCTTGTCCAGTCCTTTTATAATTTTATATGTTTCTATAAGATACCCCCTCATCCTTCTAAACTCGAGTGAATACAAGCCTAGTCTTTTCAATCTTTCCTCATATGACAGTCCCGCCATCCCAGGGATCAATCTCGTAAACCTACGCTGCACTGCCTCAATCACAAGGATGTCCTTCCTCAAATTAGGAGACCAAAACTGTACACAATACTCCAGATGTGGTCTCACCAGAGCCCTATACAACTGCAGAAAAACCTCTTTACTCCTATCCTGAAATCCTCTTGTTATGAAGGCCAACATTCCATTAGCTTTCTTCACTGCCTGTTGTACCTGCATGCCAACTTTCAGTGACCGGTGTACAAGGATGCCCAGGTCTCGCTGCACCTCCCCCTTACCTAACCTAACCCCATGTTAATGGGGGTAACATAGAACAAGTCTATGGGTGATCGCCGGTTGAGGTGGACGATGGGCAGAAGGGCCTGTTTCGATGCTGTATCTCTAAACTAAACTAAACTAAACTAAACTATACTAAACTAAAACCAGTAACAGTGAAAAAAAATAGTGATGTCCACATCAGGAAATATGTGACATAAAGGGAAGATTTGAAGTTATTTTACTGACAACTATCCTTGAAAATAAAAAAAGGTTCAGTTTAAACAACGTTTAAGAAACACTTAGACAGGTACATGAATAGGACAGATTTGGAGGGATGTGGGCCAAACACAGGTAGATGGGATTAGCATAGATTGGGCTGGTGTGGGCAAGTTGGACTGAAGGGCCTGTTTCCACGCTGTGAGACTCTAAGACCCTAAGTACTGGAGTAACTTAGTGGGTCAGACAGCATCTCTGGAGAACCTGGATTGGTGATGTCCTGACCAGAAAAGTCACCCATCCATGTCCTGTAGAGATTCTGCACGACCTTCTGAGTTATCCTACCATTTTATGTCTTTTTTTGTAAACCAGCATCACAGTTCCTTGTATCTACATTTTACATGTCTGTTGTCATGGCTTGGCTCCATATAACATTTGATGCTTTTTTCTTATTATTTGAATTTCAATTGGACCATTTGTTTCGATTTTACAATGTCAACTTTTCATTGGAAGACTTTGGTCAATTATTACAAAGATTTGCATTTCTTTTTTGCATTTTCAGAAAGAATTTCTCCTTCATACCTTCAATCACCATTGTGTTATCCTGCAGTTCCTTCCAACACATCAAATGCCCTCACTATGTTTCTTACCTCAACTCCCTTTCTCCACATCTTAGAATTGGTTTATATCTTTCCAGCTTCTTCCAGTTCTGATAAAAACTCATTAATCTGAAAATTAACTGTATTTCTCTTTCATTTGGATTCTGGCAATCCGGTGATTGTTTTCAGCATTTTGTGGTTTTTTTAAATTTTTTTACAATTAAGGCCCTTTGGTGTTGACTTAATCTTCCCAATAATCATCGTGATTTCAACCTCTCAAATGTCATTCATGTTCCTTGATTCAGTATGTTCTTCCCAATCCCATCACCATGCCCTGTGTGTTTCCGAAAGCTCAACTATTCCCGAACATCTGTTTTAGGCTTCATTTCTGGTACACCAAATTGTTTCCTCATCAAATTTCAAAGTATCTCAATCTTTTTGGTCGATGTGACTATTCTGTCTTGGTGCATTCTGCTTTGCCAAGTACCTTGAGATTATGCCTACATCAAGCTCCCACTGTGTTGTTTAAATAAAGACACAAAGTGCTGGAGTAGCTCAGCGGGTCAGGCAGCATTCTGGAGAACTCAGTATCCTTATTTTTGGTAAACCAGCACCTGCAGTTCCTTGTTTCTACTGTGCTTCTGATTCAGTATTGGCTACATAAGAAGTGAATTTTTCTACCGGTTGAATTTTTATCTCCACTGGTGCTGCTTTTCCCACATGAATATCCGCAGTATTTTCCATGGGGTTTCCACTCAGATTTGATTCTTGTGATACTAAATGAGCATGTTATTTAAACTACATGTTTTCAGCGATGGTTTGACGATTTGTTTTTCTTCTTCTTATTCCTTTCCTTCTAGATATACTCCTTCCAGACAGATTAGTTGTGATTGGCAAACGTTTACTATCCGATCGCACCGTCGTTATTGAGTAATTCAGTCACGGTGGCGCAGCGGTAGAGATGCTGCCTTACAGCAGCGCCGGAGACCCGGGTTCGATCCCGACTACGAGCGCTATCTTGTACTATCTCACCGTGACCTGCGTGAGTTTTCTCCGAGATCTTTGGTTTCCTACCACCTACAGGTTTGTAGGTTTGTAGGTTTGTAGGTTAATTGACATGATAAATGTCCAGTATAACATTGGTCCAGCTTCCTGGTGGATGTCTTTACTTTGTTGGAAGATAGTGAACCTTTCTCTGTGCATTTCTCTGCGTTTCTACTTCTATTTCAGATTAATTTCAGATTCAGGTGGCGCAGCGGTAGAGTTGCTGCCTTCGATCCCGCCTAAGGGGGCTGTCTGTACAGAATTCTCGCTGTGACCTGCGTGGGTTTTCTCTGTGAAATTTGTAAACTGTCCCTAGCGTGTGTAGGGTGGTGTTTGTTTGCGGGGATAGCTGGCCGGTGCGAACTCGGTGAGTCGAAGGGCCTCACTGCCGTTTACAGTTTCAGAATGCTTTAAACTGTGCTACAAAGCAGCGCCAATGTTTCTATGGGTTACGCCAAACCTGTAGCTCTGCATCGTCTGTAGAATGCATAGGAGTGCTGATCCTGTTTCAATCCCTTTGGCCAAATATACAAAACGCCAATTGCTTCCTCCCAGTATGAGGACAAACAGAATTTTGTAAAATAACCAGGTCGTCGCTTCTCTGGCGAGATAAGATCGAAGCTCTTTTCTAATTAATTTTAATCACTAATAAATCCGGCACATTCCATTTGCTCATAAAATGCGTGCACCCAACGAAAACCCAGTGAGGCGGATGTGTTAGCTTTGGCTTGAGCGTAGCCCCGGTTTCGACTGCACAGAAACGGAACACCTACTCGCTTTTTACTGCAGATCGCCCAACACAATTGCCAATATTAAGCGAGCAAATAATCCAGTTAACCTTTAATGTGTAACTCATCTTTGATGTCGCCCACACCTGCAATGTTCCCTTCTGCCATTACTCAGAGCGAGAGGGTCCTTATTTTATCATGCCTGTGGGAAAGGGCAACCGCTTCCTTTAAAACTGCCACAACCTGTTACTGCATTTTACATGACTTTTTTAAAACGTTAAATCTGCCGTGGCCACATCAAAATCGAAACGGAAACTTTACACATTTCTGTGGCTGTGTGAACGATATGTAACCTTTTAACTCAACTCAACTCTCCTAGTGGAATGCATGTTGTCTAATCAAAATTCTAAACACATGCACACGCGTATAATGTTACTGTTGGCTTGATTCCCTGCTAACAGTGATTACTAACACGGAGAAATAGCACATCCACAGAACGAAAGGAAGCTTTCAGATATACATTTTAGGTTTGGAGTATTTTGTTACAAATATGTATTATGCATGGCCCAATCGTGGTTAAATGTTGCCGAATCATGTTATAATGAACCATAAATGCAAGAATACTAGTAACCGCGATGTAATTATTTACACCTTGGTTTCATTGTATTCTTGCTTTCGTTGCTTTCTCAAAATAGGATTAATTAAATTTAATGGCATTTCAATAATGAAGGAATCATTAATTGAATCGGATACAGACTCAAACCTTACATGAAATACTTTAACGTGTATGAACCATTCTGAGTTGAAACGTTCAAGTCCATGCAAAAATGTTGCCCTTAACTATTTCAGAACAATGTAATTGAAATTGAGATTTTTTTTGTGTCTCTAGATCCATTAGCCAATATAATCCGTTTGTGTATACATTTATAAACAAAATCAACTTTGTAAAAATACTTTTTTCACTCAGTTTGGCGATGTATCAGGAGAATTCCCGTGAGTCCGATTTTCTCACATGTGGCGATTTAACATAAGCTGAAATGAAAGGTCACTTTGATGGTTCGGATCATTAATAAGGAAAAGGGGGGGGGGGGGGGTGGAGGAGAGGGGGAATCCTCCCTGACTGGCTAGTTCATAGTTCTCATAATTGCAGAATGATGGAATATCTCCCTGCAGAACAGAGGAGAACATTTTAAAACAAAGTTGGTCATTACCAAAAACATTTTTTTGTTTAAACTCAGGACGAACTTTGTAAGTTTAAAATGGCAGATGGCAAACTGTTGAGGAATGAAAGACTGAGAAGTTTGCATTGAAGAATTCCTCGGTTCATTGGAAGTGTATGTTAGTTCTTTCATTAAGACCATCGCAAAGTATTTTCTTCCTTAAATGATGTGGAAATGGTGTTTATTGTTCAAAGTTAAAAACAGTTAATTAATCGGTTAGCAAATTTCCAGGTTTTCCGTTTTATCTTATAGATCTGTATTTACCATTGGCCTTATGGATGCAGAATGCATGTGAATTGGTGTTATTAATTTTTAAACTGGGCTAACTCTTCGCGCCTTTTTAGTAAAATATATATTTTAATCACGAGGACGAATAGATCGGGCAAACGCACAGAGTCTGTTGCCCAGAGTAGGGTAACCAGAGAATATAGGTTTAAGGTGAGGGAGGAGAGATTTAATGGGAACCCGAGGGGTAACCTTTTTACACAAAGGGTGGTAGATGTATGGAACAAGCTGCTGGGGGAGATAGTTGAGGCAGGTACTATATCAACGTTTGGATAGGGATACGGATAGGGTAGATTTCGAGAGATATGGGCCAAAGCAGGCAGGTGGGACTAGTGTAGACCGGGCACGTTGGTCAGTGTGGACATGTTGGGCCGAAGGGCCTGTTTCACTCTATGACGATGAATTGAGCAGTTCACTCTGAAACAAAGGACTAGTGGAAGAACTCCACGAGTCAAACGGCAACTGAGGTCGACAATTCGGGGCGAAACGCTGCACATCTGTTTGTCTTTTGCTCCTTCGGAAAGGCAAGTCCAAATAGTTCCTTTGGCACCAAAATCCCATGAAATCGGACAATCATAAACGCCTAGATATATACAGACAGAAGCAGTAAATAAATACACTGCGCAGTTGCTGGCTTACACAAAAGTGCTACGGTGATTCAGCAGGTCAGGCAGCATCTCTGGAGAACATGGATAGGGCCCCTCCTTCAGACTGATTACTGGGATGGGGGGAGCTGGGAGAGAGGAGAGACAGGACAAAGTGTGAAAGGTAATATGAGGACTCAGGCGAGAGGGGATTTTGAGAGGCGGATGGAATAAAGGCTAGAGATGTGAGGCTAGCAGAAGGTGTGAGATAGGATTGAAGATTTGAGAATTGTGAAGCCAGAGGAAGGAATGTAGGGGGAGGGGGCAAATAGATGGGGTTGTGATCAAAATATTTATCACAAAAGACAAGCAAAATACAGCTTCTTCGAATACGGTGGCGCAGCAGTAGAGTTGCTGCCTTACAGCAAAATGCAGCGCCAGAGACCCGGGTTCGATCCCGACTATGGGTGCTGTCTGTACGGAGTTTGTACGTTCTCCCCGTGACCTGCGTGGGTTTTCTCCGAGATCCTCGGTTTCCTCCCACACTCCAAAGACGTACAGGTTTGTAGGTTAATTGGCTTGGTGTAAATGTAAAAAAATGTCCCTAGTGGGCGTTAATGTGCGGGGATCGCTGGTCGGCGCGGACTCGGTGGGCCGAAGGGCCTGTTTCCGCGTTATATCTCCAAGATAGTGATGATGAATCGCATGTAATGCAATTAGTACATTTTATTCGATCATTATAGATAAATTCAGGGTTTTTTTCCCTCTTGCCCGCAACTTTATGTCATTATTTGTGTTAATTTGTTGCTATTGTTAACACGATGCATCGAATTATAAATCAAACGTGGGTGGATCAATAGAGAAAGTAAACGCTTTAGTTAATTTGCGTGGGGCTATATTTAGACATTTAATTTAGGCCCCAGAGGAAAATACTAGCGTATGTTTCTTTTATATTACCAATCAGTTCTCAAGAATAAGAGGTACAAATTCCCCAACTGTTATGGGTCAAATCCCTTCCTTTCTTCCTTTCAAGAGAACCCAGCCGAGGTCCACGGCACTCACAGACGAGAGGTTTCTTGTCCAAGGGTGGTATTTTGATTTATTTTGTTATCAAAGCATCCGTACATGCATTTCCCGACTGATTAACATAATATATATTTTAAACTCTCCTTAACCGGTTAAATACGATTCAGCAGTTATTGTTTTCTTTTTAAAGAACTGGTTATTCCGTGGAGCGTAGAAGTGACATCTCCAAGTTTGCGGATGACAAACTGGGTGGCAGTGCGAGCTGCGAGGAGGATGTTGGAGGTTGCAGGGTGACTTGGATAATAGACAATAGACAATAGGTGCAGGAGTAGGCCATTCGGCCCTTCGAGCCAGCACCGCCATTCAATGTGATCATGGCTGATCATCCACAATCAGTACCCCGTTCCTGCCTTCTCCCCATATCCCCCGACCGTTATATTTAAGAGCCCTATCACGTTCTCTCTTGAAAGTATCCAGAGAACTGGCCTCCGCTGCCCTCTGAGGCAGAGAATTCCACAGACTCACAACTCTCTGTGTGAAAAATTGTTTCCTCGTCTCCGTTCTAAATGGCTTACCCCTTATTGTTAAAATGTGGCCCATGGTTCTGGACTCCTCCAACATCGGGAACAAGTTTCCTGCCTCTAGCGTGTCCAAACCCTTAATAATCTTATATGTTTCAATAAGATCCCCTCGCAACCTTCTAAACAACAGAGTATACAAGCCCAGCCGCTCCATTCTCTCAGCATATGACAGGTCCGCCATGCGCTGCACTCCCTCAATAGTAAGAATGTCCTTCCTTAAATTAGGGAACCAAAACGGCACACAATGCTCCAGGTGTGGTTTCACCAAGGCCCTGTACAACTGCAGAAGGACCTCTTTGCTCATCTACTCAACTCCTCTTGTTATAAAGGCCAACATGCCATTCGCTTTCTTCACTGCCTGCTGTACCTGCATGCTTAATTTAATTGACTGATGAACAAGGATCCCGTTGTACTTCCCCTTTCCCCAACTTGACACAATTTTGATAATAATCTGCCTTCCTGTTTTTGCTACCAAAGTGGACAACCTCACATTTATCCACATTAAACTGCATTTGCCATGCATCTGCCCACTCACCCAACCTGTCCAAGTCACCCTGCACCCTGCATTCTCATAGCATCCGCCTCACAGTTCACCAGCTTTGTGTCATCTGCAAATTTGCTAATGTTACTTTGAATCCCTTCATCTAAATCATTGATGTATATTGTAAATAGCTGCGGTCCCAGCACGGAGCCTTGCGGTACCCCACTAGTCACTGCCTGCCATTCTGAAAGGGACCCTACTCTTTGTTAACCCCTACTCTTTGTTTCCTGTCTGCCAACCAATTTTCTATCCATGTCAGCACTCTACCCCCAATACCATGTGCCCTCATTTTGCCCACTAATCTCCTATCTAGACCCTATCAAATGCTTTCTGAAAGTCCAGGCACACTACATCCAGAAGATTAGTCAAAGACCCTTCTTCAGACTCGACCCGAAACGTCACCCATTCCTTCTCTCCAGAGTTGCTGCCTGTCCCGCTGAGTTACTCCAGAATGTTGTGTCTATCTCTGGCATTTTGTATATTTCTTTGGTATAAACCATTATCTGGAGTTCCTTGCATTCATAATGAATGGTTAAGGTTTGCCGAGTGCCTGTTTTATCTTGTGTGGAAAGGAACTGCAGATATTGGCTTCCATCAGCTGATTTTATGTCGCTGTTGCAAGGTCATTTCTAGCTAACTGCCCCAAACAAACTAAACTGACATATTATTCTAAGTTCAAAATCAACGAGGCAAAAAAAAAAACGAACATACGCCACGGGTATTGAAGAAACCAACCTCACAATGTGACCGTGGAAAGCAGCGCATCAAAACTCACCCAAGTGCCATCATACTCACAACTCTTTGGCAGAGAGACATTAGGTGAGGATTGTAAAAACCGTCACTACTTTACCTTCACATCAATAATAGTCTAGCCTTGTCGTGTTCGTGCGAAATTTGGCCGTGTACATTGATAGCACCTTCGTTGCACTAACAATTGTAAATTAAAATGGCACAGAGTCTTGACCTCGCAGCAACGGAGCAGGTTCACTCCGGGGGCGTAATGTTTGTGCGGTCTTCAATTGTTTTATTCCAGTCTTTAGTAGAGGCTACGCAACTAATGACAAGGCGTGAATTCCACAGGCGGATATTTCCTGCTGGTTTGTATCTGCTGTTCAGTGAGTTTTAAGCTCCTTCGGAGAACAATAACAGAGGCCGGGTTGCAATGGGAACGATCAAGGGCTCAAGGAGGGGACTGCGTTTTCTAAAACAAACTGATAGGGAACACCAGTATTTAAACTAGAGCCACACTGGGGGACAGAGTGATGAGGTCGCGTGGAAGAAATCGAGAGGTGGAGAAAGTAGAATAGAGAACAGATGAAGGGGGGATACTATCAAAAGATTTCGGGACAAGACCCTGTGCGTGAGAAGCGGCAGAGACAGCTCAAGTGTAAAGCGAGGCGGGGCAGTTTTGTTGGGCGAAATAGGCCGCGGAAACAAAACAAAACAAAACAAAACAAAGCAGAGAATTAACAAAAGAGGGAAAATAGATAGATAGATAGATAGATAGATAGATAGATAGATAGATAGATAGATAGATAGATAGATAGATAGATAGATAGATAGATAGATAGATAGATAGATAGATAGATAGATAGATAGATAGATAGATAGATAGATTGAGAGATTGAGATAGAGAGAGAGAGGGAGAGATAGAGAAAGAGAGAGGGAGAGAGAGAGAGAGAGAGAAATGCAAAAAAATTGACAAAACAAGGAAAGCATACTTTGACAAACTCAGTGTGGCAACCCCTGACTTTAAAGAACTAGATGATACATCAAAACTAAGAATAATCCTTGGCGAAGGAAATACGGCACATCTTGGTGCACAATACGTAACAGCGTGCCATAGCCTGAGAGACGGTGAATGACCAACATGCACATATGTACGCACACACTAATTGACATTAACTGACACTATGAAATTAATATTGAATTGCTAAACTTGCTATTCTGTTGTACTGCTTACAGCTGCAAGAACGTGTAGCAATCAATAAAGGGCTATAGGCCTATTGCGAGTTTATGTACAGGGACATATCTATCCATGCACTGTATACTTGTATTTTTATGCATTTTAAATATGTATGTCATGTTTTATACTTTGGCAATATAGCAATGCATTTTTTATTATGCCAATTAAGTTTTTTAATTGAAAATTGAAAATTGAGAGAGGTGAATGAGTGGGTGGATCTAATGAGCGAGAGAAAGGCAAGTCGGGGGAGGTGAGGAGAAATTTCTTCTGAACGCCGCGCGAAGCTCCTTAACAGCCCTTGACTCGTCTTTCCACTTGGCTGATCCGTGACTGAACTGTAAACTTAAAATGACATGGTCTCATTAATTTGGCGAAGTCGGCAAGACGTGGCCATTTAGTACACCCAGAAAGCCATTGTTTAATGCGAGGTCAGGGCAAAGGTGAATGAAAACACGAGTGAACTTTGCAATACCCAGAGTCTAAAGCCTACAATGTTTTCAACCCACAAAATCAGCTACCTTCAATTATCCGAGGCATTATACAATAGTATCATACATTATTAGTGCGCGAGGTTGGCTTTACAGTGAGAAGAAACATGTTGTGGTGATTCGTTCGAATCGCTGTTTAAGTTAAACGTGCATTGTTTGTTTATTTCGATATGTAGAGGACTGATTATTCGTTCAAAATGTAGAATTATCAAGGTCTCACTTTACGCTTGGGTACGGTGTCATTTTGTAGTTCCCTTCTTCTCGTGGTTTATTTATCTTTTAACACTAAAGCTTGGAGAAGCCACAGATGGAAACGCTCTATCGTGAACAAGTGTAAGGTTTTAATACACATACGTAGGCGGCAAGATTCAAACTTGCCATTGAAATAAAACGCCTAGGAATCCTCATGGAAATCAATGGGGTTCTGAAACATCTTCCTTCCCGTTTCTCTGTGGATGTGGACTACAGGGATTCAATATCCAGCCAATTAAGTGGTTTATTTGCCGAAACCAACACTGAACTAAAGACTAGGGTGCACAAAAATGCTGGAGGAACTCAGAGGGTGCAGCAGCATCTATGGAGCGAAGGAGATAGGCAACGTTTCCAACGTTGCCTATCTCCTTCGCTCCATAGATGCTGCTGCACCCGCTGAGTTTCTCCAGCATTTTTGTGTACCTTCGATTTTCCAGCATCTGCAGTTCCTTCTCAAACATTGAACTAAAGAGTCTCACTCAGTTTAGTTCTGTTTACTCTGTAACAACGAATCTCTTAAAATGTTAGTCCAGCTGAGGAAATTTCGTATATTATTATTTGAACTGATCAGGGACAGATTGGTAATATTTTAATGCGCTCTTTGTTTTCATATCTTATTCGGGGACATTTGAAATTAAATAAATAAAGAGCCAATTGCCACATCGGCGCCATTTTCAGATTCTGTAAAAACAAAACGGCATGAATTATCGGGAACACTGGATTAAAGTATTGTAAACACTGCATGTAAAATATTATATGTCAGGAGAATCTGAATTACAAGGAAAGCATGGATCCTTTTACATGTTTTTATGATTAAAATGGATATCGAAAAATAATCTTACAGGAAGGAACAATTAACTTTGGCATGTTTGGCAGAGGTTTGAGTTGAGTATATATATTTTTTTTACTGCGCAGATTTTCGGAGCTGCGGCCAAGGTAACAATTCCCACCCTGTTATTCTCCACGTTGATTAGCACCACTTTTCCTTCACTTGACCCACAGATAAACCCTGCCACTTCCGAGTCATCACTTTATCATCAACTGACGTCTGTCATATTTTTGGCGTAGAATATGACAGAAACAACATCCATTTCTTCTTGGGTCAAACAGGCCTGCTATGAAATTTAAATCTGAAAGTCATATCATCAATATTTTTGCACATGGTTCTGCCATGACCTTGTCTACTGCCATAGATTAACTGAACTTCCAAGCTGTTTTCCTTTTCTCCAAGCAGCGAAACCCTTTCTTTTCATTGGCACCGTGTAAATCAGCCTAACGATGCTTCTGAAACTAATTTAAATTATTGATGGTACACAAAAGTGCTGGAGAAACTCAGCGGGTGCAGCAGCATCTATGGAGCGAAGGAAATAGGCAACGTTTCGGGCAGAAACCCAAATTATTGATAATAGAAAATGAACAATATTTGATGAGGTGGCAAAAACAAGGCAAAGGGTATTGGTGTGGGTTCATTGTTGTCATATGAAAACTAGAAGGCTTTGAGAGCTATCCAGACAAATCATACATTGCAATAAGTACAACCAAGCCATATCCCAGCACAACAGGGGCAGACTGGACCAAACTCCAAGGGGTTGGAGTGATCCGTTCATCCGCTCCTGGCTGCACTGTGATTCAGTGGTTGATTTTTCCTGCCTAGCCCCCATTTTCCTTGAATCATTTGTTCCTGGAAATCTACAGGTCTGTTTTGCATATAATGAGCTCACCTCTCATTCCTCTACATCGAAGGGATAATGGGCTGGCCTTCAGCTCTCCTTATGTGACAATGCTGCCTTTTTTGTATGACTGTTGACAAACCAAATTCCTTGTCTTTTACATACTTGGCTAATAAATTAATTACAATTACAATGTGCCATACCAGGAACTACTTTGGTAAATTGTGGCTGAATTTCCTCTCGAGTGAGTAATTTTTGGAGCTAAGCTTGTACATAATACTTCAGCGAGGGTTTACAAGTGCTTATATAGTTGCAGTATGACATCAGCACTCTTGCATTCAAACACTCTGGTAATAAATGTCAGTAGATAATGTGCCTTCCTAATTGCCTGACACACCTCAATGTTGGCTTTCAGTGGCTTAAATACAAGGACAACCAGTTCCCTTTGAACATCAACTTCACCCAAAGTCTTTAAGTTTAAGACGGAACTGCAGATGCTGGAAAATCGAAGGTAGACAAAAATGCTGGAGAAACTCAGCAGGTGAGGCAGCATCTGTGGAGCGAAGGAAATAGGCAACGTTCTGGGTCGAAAAGACTTATTTTCAAATAATCTTTGCTTTCTTCCTATGTATGAAACACCAAATATTTCCTCAATTGAACCATATCTGCATGCCATGTTGTTGCTAACTTGCTCAATTTACATATGTTCCATAAGCCTCTTTACAGCCTCATAATTTCTCATGTTCCTGCTTTACACTAGTAAACTTGGCAATATTGTATTACATAGAAACATAGACAATAGGCGCAGGAGTAGGTCATTCGGCCCTTCGAGCTAACACCGCCATTCAATATGATCATGGCTGTTCATCCAAAATCAGTGCCCCTTATTTGGCCGCCTTTAATCTGTGATGTAGATTATGAACAATTGGGGCCCCAGTTCCAACATTTGCACCACCCATTAAGCATGGTCTGCCAACACAATAAAGACATTTTATTCCGATTCTTTGTTCCTCTCTGTTAACCAACTCTTACTACCCAGTGTTATGACTATTAATTTCTCTAACTTCATTTAACTCTTGCTTTCTCTCTCTCTCTCTCCATCCCCCACCCTCATTCTCCTACTAGTTTCTTCTGTACACTGTCCTCTTGATTAATTTTGCTTATTGTATGCCTTGTTGTCACCTTCCCCTCAGCAACAATGAACCATTGTACATTTTTCTTGACCATTGTCTCCTTTGATCTGTCCTTTTCACACCCCTCCATACCTCTAGTTTCCCTCTCACCTGACTCTCAGTCTGAAGTAGGGTCTCTATTCCTTGGAACGCAGGAGGATGAGAGGTGATCTTAGAGAGGGGGTATAAAATCACAAGAGGAATAGATTGGGTAGATGCACAGAATCTCTCGCCCAGAGTAAGGGAATCGAGGACCAGAGGAATGTTTATGAGAGAGTTAGATAGAGCTCTAGGGGCTAGTGGAGTCAAGGGATATGGGGAGAAGGCAGGCATGGGCTATTGATAGGGGACGATCAGCCATGATCACAATGAATGGCGGTGCTGGCTCGAAGGGCCGAATGGCCTCCTCCTGCACCTATTTTCCATGTTTCTATGCTGCTAGGACATATGTTCAAGATGAAGAGGAAAAGATTTAATAGGAATCTGAGGGGTAACTTTTTCACACAATGCTGGTGGGTGTATGGAACAAGCTGCCAGAGCATGTGGTTCAATTCAATTCAATTCAACTCAATGAACTTTATTTATCCATTAGGAAATTCATTTGTGCAGAACATCAGTACATGTACAGTTGACATACCCAGCAACACAACACAAAATACTACACACATCACATACCAGCAGTCCAACAGTGGTCAGTAGGTAAAACTTGCAAAGCACAATATATGAAGAACAGGCAATAAAAACATTAAAAGAATGTTAATAATGTATATGTAAATAAATGAATAAATAAATAGATCAACTATTCATGAGTGTAATGGATGTAGGCACTAAACTCAACATGGCTTTGTTAGTCCTGTATGTGAGTGACCTGTATCTCTGACCTGATTGGACTGTATAGGCTGTGCAGTGAGTGAGTGATGTCTGAGGCTATTTGTGTTCCTTTTAGTTTAGTCCTTCTATTGTAAATACTGGTCAGTGGTTCCTGCTCCAGTCGGATCATTTTACTGCTCATTGATATCATTTTGTTTAGTGGATTGCGATGGATGTTGGATAGTGACCCAAACCAGGCTGATATATTGAAGGTTATTACTGATTCAATGAAACATTTGTAAAAATCTGTCAGGACTGACTGGTGAACCTGAAGTCTGCGGAGTTTCCTCAGGAAAAAGAGGCGCTGCTGATGCTTAGAAAAGATAGTTTCACTGTTTAGTTGGAAGGTGAGTTTGTGATCAATTATTGTCCCAAGGTGTCTGTATGACTCGACCCTTTCTATTGGCTGGTTGTTGACTAACAGAGTGGGGTGATGGAAGGACCTTTACGGAAGTCAACAACCAACTCCTTTGTTTTGGAGGTATTGAGGTCAAGGCAGTTCCGCCTACACTCTGCAAAAATGTCCATCTCAGACTGTAACTGTCCCTGTGAGTTGGTGGTGTCCATGATAACAGTGTCATCAGAGTATTTCATGTATGTTATACCTGGATTAGTGCTCCTGCAGTCGTGTGTGTATAGTGTAGTTGAAGTGGGGACTATCCCATCATTTAAGAAACAGTTAGATAGGTACATGGATAGGACAGGTTTGGATGGATATGGACCAAGTGCATGCAGGTGGGACTTGTGGAGCTGGGACATGTTGGGCGGTGTAGGCAAGTTGGGCTGAAGAGCCTGTTTCCACACTATATCACTCTATGACCCTAAATGCCATCCATTCCTTCTCTCCAGAGATGCTGCCCATCCCACTGAGTTACTCCAGCATTTTGTGTCTATTCTCGATCTACCCTTCTATGTTACACCTTCTAAGCTCTCTATCCTTGTTCACCGAGCTCCTGTGTAGAACATCAGAAGCTTTCTGAAAATGTAAATTTTCATATAGTCATACAAGAGTGATACAAGGTGGAACTAGGCCCTTGGTAGGTGTACACCACATCTTCTGATCCACTTCTTCGCACAAGATGCATCTGCAAGAATTTCAATAGATTCGTCAAGTGTAATTTGCCTTTCATCAATCACATTAAAACTGTTCAGTCACATTTTTATTTGGAACATTTCTTGAGTTCACATACCTTATTAAAACTTCCAGCATTTGCCTTCACACCAATGGCAGGGTAACAAAGTAATAAATCCCTATTTATGCGCTTCCTTATTTCTTAAATAGCAAGGCAACATTTGCTGCTGGAACTCTCCTGAATCTCTAAGCATCTGAAAGATGATAATCAGAGCATCCATTATGTCCACCGCTACCTCTTTCACAGCTCTTGAGCTCTTGAATCAAGCATTGGGATTTAACCGTTTTTCATGCCCATTACGGTTTAGTTTTAGATTAATTATTGTCAGGTTAGGAGAAATAGCAAAAAAAAACAGTTTTGAATGCCATCCCATCCAATCAAATCAGACAATACGATCTAGCCAACTCAAGTAAAATAGACAGAGCAAAGGGAAGGATACAGAATACAGAATATAGTTGTTAGACGTAACTTCTCTACTATTTTTATTAGTAAGTTTGTTGTATTCCTTCAATTGCATAACTTAATTTGTCATTTCGGATTGCTCTCTCACCTCTGCCATGAAAAGACCCCCGTTTGTTCTCAATAGCCTTTTCCTCATTATATACTCAGAAGTTCAAGGTCTTTTGTTTATGGTCTTTCACTAATTTACTATATCTTGCTTTATTTTACTATTTCATTAGTCACCCTTGCTAGATCATAAAATGCTCAGAATCCCCAGTCATTATACTTCATCTAGCAACTTAGTAAACTCTATAAACCATTTTATTTGGTTTGTGTTATTTTCAATTTGTTCCCTAACCAAATCATGGCGTGTCGCTTTGTGTGTGTGTGTGTGTGTGTGTGTGTGTGTGTGTGTGTGTGTGTGTGTGTGTGTGTGTGTGTGTGTGTGTGTGTGTGTGTGTGTGTGTGTGTGTGTGTGTGTGTGTGTGTGTGCGTGTGTATGTGTGTACATGTGTTTATATTATATATCTGTGTATCATTTGGTGTATATATAACAACATATATATATAAAGTGACATATTCATATATGTGTGTGTGTATATAATTATAATTTATTGTAGGCTATATTATATTATATTATATTATATTATATTATATTATATTATATTATATTATATTATATTATATATTTTTGCCAGCAATTAATTCTCCCTTTTAAACTCAGCGACTACTCTAACATTTAATGTTTAAGAAGGAACTGCAGATGCTGGAAAAATCGAAGGTAGACAAAAATGCTGGAGAAACTCTGTGGGTGAGGCAGCATCTATGGAGCGAAGGAATAGGTGACGTTTCGGGTCGAGGCCCTTCTTCAGACACTAACTTTTAATGCAATTTTCCCAATTTATCACAGTCAACCTGCCCTTCATACATTCATATTTTCCTGGATTTGTATTGAAAACTCTAGCTCAGCATGCACCACGTAATTTTCAAATGTAATATAAAATTCTATCAAATTATTGTCACTTTTTCCGCGGGGCACCTTTACAAGAAAATTGTTCATTAACCCTTCTCATTGAAATACGGTACTAAGCCTAACATAGCCTAACCCCGGCGGTGCCTCAATACATACATCTAGAGTTTTGTCTCGTGTACACTCGCACAATAAATAGAAAATGTACAAATTATTCATCTGCTTTTTTAACTGTTTATTTTCTAAAGCAAATCTCACGAAAGAGAAACAAGCATTAAAACAATGCTTGGTTGTCTATTGTCCTTTTATTTTTTTATTTACTACCGTTCACTCTTATAACCCTCGCATTGTCTAGTGCACTCGATCTTTCCCTCTATCCTTCCAGTAAGTCGAGAGGCACCATATGTGTACAAATATGTGTGAGTGATTAGTGCGGGGCCTGTTGGAAATCTAGGTCCGGCAGTTGTGTGCTTAAATCACTGGAATACCAATTGAAATTAGAGTACTGGAGTCATATGGCATGGAAACAGGCCCTATGGTCCGTCATGTCCATACCGACCCTTCCACACTTGTCCCAACTGCCCGCGTTTGGCCCGTATCCATCTAAACCTTTCTTCTTCATGTAAAGTGATTCAGGGCATGAGTTCCCTTGTCCACTAGCAGCAGGAGAAAAAATAAATAACATTTGTAATTTAAGACGATGCTAAATTAATTAGCAGAAACCAAGGTAGCGTATTATCTGCTTCACTTCAGTTCAGTTTCAGTTTAGATTATTAGGGTAACAACGGTGCCATATTTACTCAGTCTGGAGTCCGCGGCCACCAATTCGCTTGGCACCTAAATGCCTCCTTAGTTCAGGGGTAATTAGGGATCAACAACAATACCCGGCTTTGGCGGAGTCGTTTACATTCCGAGGGCGAAGAGCGCAGTGGTGTACAACTCGAAACTCTCAAATGAATGGGTGGTTATTGGTGGAACGCGGAGTCCGGTGTGGAAGGATGTCCCTCTTTAAATTCAGTGTTTACATTCAGATTATTCTCAGTAAATTAATTGACAGGTAATGCAATTTTGATACAGGGTCTAATGATTCAAAACGCTCTTTCCCCCCGGCTTCCGCACTGTCGTTTTAATGTAAAAACTGCAACATGAAACTCTCCGTGCCCCCAAGTTACAATAACAGTACAAGAAACTCTCAATTATCTGATAACGACTCACCAAAAACACCAGATATGCAGAGAAACGAGTAAAGTTTGATTGCCTAACAATATCCAGCCTTCCAAGTTAACTTTGGCTGAACTAAATTGACGTTTATAGCGATGCTATCTGTAAGTCTGCGGTTTGGAATACTATAAATAAAACAATTGTACATTGCAACCGAATCCTGGCTCTCTAGGGGAGCAGTTGCAGACTTAAGCAATATTTGCAGCGAACTTCTGGAGACTACTTAGCGGAAATTGGAATCGCGTTATCAGATACAACAAGACGAGCACACGTAAACGGAGCAGCCGTTCGCGTCGCCCATGCTAAAGGTAAAACGGCGACGTTTGATTATGCCCGTGTGAAGTGATTTCCAACGAAGACATGTGCCCCTTCATAGCCAGATGTGACATATGGCCATCATATGTATTTGTGTGTGGCTCTTGTCACAAACGAACAGAAATGCCCTATCCCCGCATTACTTGCCGAATAAACGTGGCGCTAACTCACTAACCACAAAGCACTCGGTTTAATCTTCTATTTAGGAATAATCTAAAAAACAATTTAACCAATGAAGTATGAAATCATAACAACTTTGGGGTTGGAACGAGCAACAAAGCTCCTGTGAGAAATAGACACAGCTCTTGGCTTGTGCCCAAGGTGGTCTAATGGCACAGAAGAATGTAATTGGGAAATTGGTTGAAAATCACCTCCACTGCAATCTGCAAGGGCGCAATCAGCCTTTGACATTTGCTTGAGGCACAGTTTGGCAGCTCCACGACTCTGGTGGTAAGCCTTCTGGCAAAGTGTTATGCTTTATAATGTGCAAACATTAATACATAACAGCTTCCTCCTCTTTCCCATATGAATGGTTGTTTTGTTTCAGTGAAACGAAAATTGCCCTTTAGCCAAGGGAAATGTTTGTTGTGCTGCAGTCCGAGAGCATTAGATACAACAAAAAAACACGCTCTCGTGGGATATAGAGAGCAGACTGCTACGAATGCATAGTTTGCCTGAAGACAAGGACATTCTTCCACAAACCTTGGTGGGATTCAGAACAGTGAAAATGGACTGCCTCTGGTTTGGATTTCGCTCTGTGCGGGTGTGGGCGCGTTAGGTGAGGGCAGGGGAAGCGGGAGGTGGTGGGGGTGGGGGTTACTTTAATATAACAGCACATTAAAAAAAATCTATTTGCAGTAAATTCTCAACCATCGCATTTTCTTGGTATTTTCTGCAGCTGCACATCTAATCTTGCCAGTAGTAGCAAGATTAGGTGTGCAGCTGCAATTTGAGGAAGGATATCCTTGTGATTGAGGCAGTGCAGCGTAGGTTCACGAGATTGATCCCTGGGATGGCGGGATTGTCATATGAGGAAAGATTGAAAAGACTAGGCTTGTATTCACTGGAGTTTAGAAGGATGAGGGGGATCTTATAGAAACATATAAAATTATAAAAGGACTGGACAAGCTAGATGCTGGAAAATGTTCCCAATGTTGGGCGAGTCCAGAACCAGGGGCCACAGTCTTAGAATAAAGGGGAGGCCATCTAAGACTGAGGTGAGAAAAAACGTTTTCACCCAGAGAGTTGTGAATTTGTGGAATTCCCTGCCACAGAGGGCAGTGGAGGCCAAATCACTGGATGGATTTAAGAGAGAGTTATATAGAGCTATAGGGGCTAGTGGAGTCAAGGGATATGGGGAGAAGGCAGGCAAGGGTTATTGATTGGGCACGTTCACAATGAATGGCGGTGCTGGCTCGAAGGGCCGAATGGCTTCCTCATGCACCGATTTCCCATGTCTATGTCTAACACAAATCCAATGTATAAAGTATATGTGAATAGATGTTTCTAGCTACGCATTTCGTCAAGCATGCTTGACAAGGTATAGGTATGCTTAAAATTAGCAAATAAGGCATGAAGTCCATTAAACGGTGCAAACTCTGTAACTAATAATTCGCCAGGAGTCACGCAAAAAGCAACGAAGTTATTGTGTGAAGTCCTACTGATAGATTGAATTTGTTTGACTTGTTGGACAATATTTCCAAATTACTTCATCATGCGTGTACTGCAACAGTGACTGCATTTCTGTTCCCAGCTGACTGTGAAGTCTTTTGGGATGTCCCAAGGAGCTAGATAAATGCATTTTTTCATCATAAATTAAATATTTAAACAAACGCAATCAAGAATTCAGCCACAAAATGCTGGAGTAACTCAGCGGGACAAGCAGCATCTCTGGGGAGAAGGAATTGGTGACGTTTCAGGTCGAGACCCTTCTTTTTAAGTTGATATTTTTGGACATGGAGACCCTTCTTTCCCGACCCGAAACGTCACCCATTCCTTCTCTCCAGAGATGCTGCCGGTCCCGCAGAGTTACTCCAGCATTCTGTGTCTACCTTCGATTTAAACAAGCATCTACAGTTCTTTCCTACGCAATCAAGAATGTTATATATAAATAAGAAAATAGTTAATTTGCATAATTTATCCCGATTACACTTTTTTTTTAGAAGTACTGGGGTTTGTGGACTATAGGTTCAAGATAATCCAAGAAAGTCACGCACTAATGTATCTAAAAATAAATCCCTTCGACATGTTTTAAGCAAAAGCAACTATTTCAAAAGTTACCGACGAATCAGTTAACCCGTAGAGATTTCACCCAAAAGCAATCGCCCGTAATTGCGAACTAAATAGATATTGGACTCACAATTACAACACTTTTGAGAGATTTACCTGCAATGCAAATTAAGACGGTGCAGGCAGGGCGAGTTAGGTTTCGTTGATCTTACCTGATACTCTACTGAAATTAATACTAATGACTATCTAGAATCTCATGATTTTTCGGGATTTTGCTGGGATATACATTTCCCTTAACAGCTTTCATTTTATGGAACAAGCACCACATGGATCCCATGAAATAAAAATCTGCGAATATTAATCTGCTATTTTAAATAAAAGTTATATAATCGAAACGAGCGATATTCAGTCACATCTAGCGTTGTCAAATACTTAAAGCTACATGTACCCCTCAGCAGAATTGGGGACTAATGTATTGACAACACGTATTCCTTGGTAAGCATATAATCTTTACAACAAAAAAACAATTTAATGCGATGGGGAAGTTTTAGTTAAACATATTTGTGGAACATGGAAAGACAAAATTGCTGATGTCTATTTTAACGACTGCTTCAATAATGAACAATTACCCCTCCCCCCCCCCCCCCGCCCCCTACCCCCACCCACCAATAATAATTAAAAACCCCGAATTATATGTTTAATCCCGTGAAAATATCTCAGTACAGATGAGGACGAAAGTGGAGTTTTCGGTCGAGCGAGCAGCGGTTCCAGTGACTACACGGTCAAGTTCAGAAGACTAGTTTTTGCAGCTTGCATTGACTCGCAGGAGAATATCTTTGTGCGCGCAGTTCGGCCCACAAGAAGGAAAAAAAACTGCATTCATACAATCCTGGTCTGTCTAAGCACTAAGCAGACAAGGGGGTGGAAGGGCGGGGGACGAGGGAGGGGGGGGGGGGGGGGGGGGGGAGGGGCGGTGATATCTAGTTTCCGAATGGAAGTTAAACACGAAATTAAGCCACGGGGGTCCGCTTCACTCAACTGAGTTACAACAGCTGCAAAGCAATCTTGGACTAAAGGAAGGAAAGTATAAATTTGTTCTGTTTTTATACGGAGGCAAAGGTACAAATTTAGTCAATACTTTTTTTTTTCAAGCGTGGCTGGGTTATCAGCATGTAGGTAAAACGCTTTTCCAAGTTTCATGAAACTGCCAGATTTTATGTACACGGTGGATGTCAGCTACACTCAAAAGAAACAAGTCTGCCCGGAATTACAGACTGTCACATATCGCGTTATTAAACGCTGAATATGAGTTACAACATTACACCACACCCCTCCCCCGCCATAATAATAAACGCTTGTAATTTTTTAGTTGCTGGCATTAAATAAAAATGCATGGGAATTAAGCACAAAATATTTCTACCCTGGAAATTAATGGAAATTAACGTTTTGTTTCCTGCTTATTTGGTCTTTATTGCTGATATTGGAGTCTGGAAAATACATGGTTTACAAATTATGTATAAGAAGGAACTGCAGATGCTGGTTTAAACCGAAGATAGACACAAAAAGCTGGAGTAACTCAGCGGGACAGGCAGCATCTCTGGGGAGAAGGAATGGGTGACGTTGCTGGGCGAGACCCTTCTTCGGACTGTCCCGCTGAGTTACTCCAGCTTTTTGTGTCTATCTTTGGTTTACAAATTACTTCGAGTTGCAACTTTACACCAGGGAAATGGTTTTCCCATCCCCTCTGCTGTAAATGGCTTACTGGTGCGGTTGCAATTCCCAGCGAGGCAAAATGATCTCAGTTAAACACAATAACGTATCCTTTTTCACACTGGCCATGTCACAGGAGAAGGCAGAGTTTCCCCCATTAGCGCTGGCTGCGAGCTTCACTTGTGTGGTCTCAGTAGAAACGTTCATAAAACTGTAACATAAATTCAGAAACCTGTAATCCAAATCGATAAATCATGCTTTAATCATTATTCCGAACGGCTATTTCCATTGTTGTTTCAGTTTTTGGGAAAATAAATAGGATTTGTATTTGTTAAACTTCAGTATCCATTTGAGCCCAGAGTATGAAACAACCTTTGCAAACTAAGGCCCGGGTGGCATCTCGGCAGCAGACCAAATA
Source organism: Amblyraja radiata (assembly GCF_010909765.2). Taxonomy (NCBI): domain Eukaryota; kingdom Metazoa; phylum Chordata; class Chondrichthyes; order Rajiformes; family Rajidae; genus Amblyraja; species Amblyraja radiata. Next base: position 116,991,683 of record NC_045958.1, read on the forward strand.
AACATACGTTTAAAGAGAAATATGAAATGTTAAATAATAAATAAAAGATACACTCACACATTACTTATAGAAATAACACAGGCTAGTACAACGTTACATACGTCAACACAATCATATAGGTTTGATAAATATTACACATGATAATACATTCTATATTAGAAAAATATGCGCCACTTTAGTATCATGCAAATGGCTAAAATGAAAACGAGATATAATTGAAAAGTTATACAAGCAAACTTAGGCACAAAGTTTGCCAAGTAAATCACAATGTTAATCTGTTTTGTTTTAACGGAGGTGTCCTGGAGGTCGTGTAAATAACACATGGACGTGATCGCTGATGACAATAGACAATAGACAATAGACAATAGGCGCAGGAGTAGGCCATTCGGCCCTTCGAGCCAGCACTGCCATTTAATGTGATCATGGCTGATCATCCCCAAACAGTACCCCGTTCCTGCCTTTTCCCCATATCCCTTGACTCCGCTATTTTTAAAGAGCCCTACCTAGCTCTGAGCGGTGAATGAAATACATAGGTAAATTGAAAGCCGAGGGGGTGAGCAAATATCTGTTGGGATGCACTGAGATATGCAGTGAATTTTCTTTTCACCTTCATTTATTTTCAGACTTTCAGAAGGCGAGTTTTAATGCAAAAATGTTCGCATCTGAACAGGTTCCAAATCTTTTGACATTCCTTATCACCGGCGCTCAGCAAAAACAACCTCCCATTCTTGACTTCCTAGGCCGATGTGATTCCTATTAAAAAAATGGAGAGTACGCGAATGAATATAATCATCCTCACGTCGATTATTTACAAAACAGTGGCTTTAAAGAGCATCATCTCCCCGGACCACCCGCGTTTCTGCATAGAGCAAGTAAAACCAATTGTGCTGGTGTGCGCCAATCCGCAATGTTTCGGCGTAATTTCGAAACTCCTTGAAATCCAGCCGACCTCAGTTCCTGAAGAGAGAGAGAGAGGGGAGAGAGATCGTGAAGATAAACAAGAAAGCGTTACATAGCACTGGCAAAAAAAAAACAAAAAAACATGGGAACATTCATGAAGTATATTAACGAATAAAGTTGTGAGTTGAATGTAGCAACTGGAGTTCAAATAGCGTGAATTCTCAAATACAAACTATTTGAAGTCAAGCAACCAGTCTGCGATACTACAACTTTCTGGATTATTTTCAGTCTACAGTCTAAAACTGTCACGATATCTCATTATAAGTTTGTGAAGACGAAGAGCAATTTCAATCCGGCTCCTGGGAGCCCAACAGCGTTGCCACAGCGGTCTTCAAATACACACATTGACAGATGCATCCAAACCGTATTTCGCACAATGTAGTAAAAATAATATTAGTCTTTCAGCTTTCCAGCCGCTTCTTGCTTGACAGACGAAAATTATTTTCTTATTGCGCTCCAAAAGCAGCGATCTAGATGAAGTGGAGTTTATTTGTTTAAAGGGGTGACTTCATCCCAAAGGTCTGGACGCAAATGGCGAGCAGTTTAATGAAAGGTCATTCCAAGGGCTGCTATGAACGTTCCCGTTTTAATCGAGCGAAGATGGAGGAAAATGTGGCTGGGGCTGTGGAAGAGACAGTCGACGTTGTGAAACACAACGCTGCTAAAATTAATTTCGATTGGCAAGTCACTGTTTACTCATGGTTAAAATGAGATGCTTTAGCCGCTGGGTTATGCTGGCAAAATGTGTGCGACCCATTTCCAACATGCCCTGATAAGAGGCCACCGCCGATCCAACCTTACACAGAGGGCACTTTCAAGTGCTGTAGCTTAACATAACCATTCGGCTCATACCCACGCAGTCGGGTCAGCTAAGACAGACACAAAACGTTGGAGCAACTCAGCGGGTCAGGCAGCATCTCTGGAGGAAAAGAATAGGGAACGTTTCGGGTCGAGACCCTTCTGATTGGCATAAGAATGTGTCAACCGTGTGGAAAGCTCTTAGAGAAATTCTCAATTATAATGGACGGATAAAACTGGATAATGAACATTGATCCAAGATTATATTATGGTGCATCTTTTAAAACAATGGTCTGTGTATTCGAAAAGTGCAAGAGAAGAATTGTGTTGCAGATCAGCTGATTTCTTCTTTGTCAATATCACAGGAAGACAGACCTGTGTAGTAAGATGCTGGTTCAAACCGAAAATAGACACAAAATGCTGGAGTAAGTTAGACCTCCCGGGGTTCTATCCAGCTGTCCCTCAATGTGTCACGGCGACACCATTGCAAATAACCGAGGCATCTCCTTATTTCGGGAAGGGCTACACACCACATCTCATTGACTACTTCTCCATTCTTTCATAAAGTTGGCCTGATTCGATTTTTTTCTTCTTCATCCCTTTGGAAAACTGATGTTCCAATAAATCAAGAGGCAGTCATCAAACGAGCCTGCCAGCGAGTCTGGAAAGCCACGGCTGAAAATAAATAGAAACGAGAAAGGCAGTGTGTTATTGTATGTCCAGGGCTGTTATTAATTAACAATTCTGCCTCAACGGTGGCTTTGCAGTTTCCCCCCTAAATGTTGTCAAAGTGGCAGTAATTGTTTCTCTGCCTGGAGCGGAATGAATTCATTTTAATGTTTGCAAACTTTAGGGGGAAAAAATCCAGCAAGCTCTCTGGAGTACGTCGGGATATTTGAACCAGCGTTCTGGGGTGGCGTCCGACTCATGAGAATCAAGAATTTACTCCTTCGTGACCCACTAGACAACTTTATCCACCATTCACATCAATCGTCTCTGGATTGGGACATGTGACATCAGGACATGTGGCGGTCTTAGTGTAGTGCATGGGTCTTAACTCATTCATAAGTTCATAATTCACAAATCAGAGGAGCAGAAGTAGGCCATTTGGCCCATCGAGCCTACTCCACCATTCAATCATAGCTGATCGATCTTTTCCTCTCAACCCCATCCTCCAGCTTTCTTCCCATAACCAAGTATTCTCAATCTACTCCTTAAAATCGTCAGTCCATGTTGGCATGAGATGTCCATAGCAAGGTCATTTCAGGGACCGTAGCAAAGGCAAAAGGAAAGGCTTTTCATCAACATTGTATTATTGCAATCCCCACATCCCCACAACAGTCTCACTGAACAAACAACGATATCCACGCTTCTAGCGTCAACGCTCCGATGCACCAAAACGTCCTTGCGGATTGCAACTTTGTGACGATTTCAATGCAACGAATTGTTTACAGTCTCCAAATTTCTCTCGCCATGAAACGATGGACGATAGTCATGTTGGGGAGATAATTCTTTCATGTCTGCATTAACATCAGATGCTGTGGCTTGCACAGGGGGATGATAAAACAATTGGGAACAAATACATTAAATCATTCTACGTACAACAATGCAAAACAAATCACCGTCAAGACCTTGATACATCTTGGAAAAGGCAGCAGCAGCATCAGAGGCCCACACCACCCTAGCCACATTCTCACTTCATCCCTGCCATTGGGAAGACGGTACAGGAGCCTCTAAACGGTAACGTCAAGATTCAGCAGCTGCTCCCACTACAGCCATCAGGCTATAAAACGCTGCTATCTCCAAATAAACTCCAAATATCAGCACAAATAACAATAAAACGTTTTCCTGAATAATATTTCCTGTTAAGATACTGTAATAAAGATGCATTTAATGTATGTGGGGTGGGAACTGCCTCGTTGAAGTACCGTAATCTTGATGGCTGGAGTCCCTTACAGCATCAAGTTTTAATCAAATCAAGAACGTCAAGAATGTTTAACTGTCATAGATACTGAAAATTGAACAAATAAATGTTTACCTGCAGTAGCAGAACAGGCCATAACATAATCATCTTGCTATTAAATTAGCTCTTGCATAGATGTCAATGAAACCATTTAAAATAAAAGTAACGCTGCTTTGGAAAATTGTGATATTGTTTCTCCAGCAATTACAATGAAGAAATAATGTAATGCAAATGCTTCATTTTAACAGTAAGTCTATTCATGTGATTTTATTAAGCCCAAAGTACTCAGATTCAATGTTAGCTCCCCTTCTATTCTAGAAATGAGCTAAATCATTTGAAGACAATGTGGATGACACCCTTGCTGGTTACAACAAATGTTATATTTGATTGCATGGAGTCATTCAAGAGTCATTGCCTGGCAGATGCACTGTTTAACCTTTCGTTCCTCACACTGATTACTTTCAGAAATACTTTGTAAAGCATTTTACCGACAATATTTCTGGAGGGCAAACGGTTCAACAAATATGATCTATAAACAAGGAACTGTAGATGCTATTTCACAAAAGAAGACACAAAGAGCTGGAATATTCAACAGGTCGGGCAGCATCTCTGGAGATCATGGATAGGTCTCATTTCAGATCGGGAGCCTTCTCTAGACTGCTAGAAGGGCCATGATCTAAAATGTAACCTATCCATGTTCTCCAGAGATGCTGCCCAACCCACTGAATGAATGTTGGCAAACAATAATGGAGTTTACGGGCAGAGGATGCTTCATGGATTTTCTCAATGATGGCGGATCCCAGAATACAAGTGCAGAGGACAAGTTTGAAGTGCTTTTGCAGGTCAGATATATCAGATGTAGAGGATGTTACCACTAGTACGAAAGTCTAGGACCAAAGGTCATAGCATCAAAATAAAAGGACATTCCTTAAGGAGGAATTTCTTTAGTCAGAAGATGGTGAATCTGTGGAATTCATTCCCACAGAAGGCTGTGGAGGCCAAGTCACTTTTTTTAAGGCAGAGATAGATCTTGATTAGTACGGGTTTCAGGGGTTATGGAGAAAAGCCAGGAGAATGGGGTTAAGTGGGAGAGATAGATCAGACATGATTGAATGGCAGAGTAGACGATGAGCCAAATGGCCAAATTCTGCTCCTATCACTTAGGAACGTATGAAATGGATGACATTTCTTGTTTTCTACCTGAGGTGCCTACCATTACTGATCCCAGTCAGTTTCCCTGTGCCATCAAGGGTGGTTAAGGACAAAGAGAGAAACTGTGATGTTGATATTTAAGCCTCAGAGCTTATTTGTAACTGAGCTACGTTCTACTCTAGTTGCAACGTAGCATGCCAACAATAATTAATATTACTCAGATATCTCTTAGCTTGCACAAACAGAACAAATCTGAAGAAGTGTCTCGACCCGAAACGTCATCCATTCCTTATCTCCAGAGATGCTGCCTGTCTTGCTGAGTTACTCCAGCTATTTATGTCTATCTTTGGTTTAAACCATCATCTGCAGTTCCTACCTACACATATCAACTTGAAAAACTCATTTGGCACATCTGACCAACAAAAATATGGGCACTGCAGGCAAATAGGACCAGAGTACATGGGCATTTGGATTTGCAAGGTCAAATTCAGCATTGCTTATGCTGCCTGACCCTTTACCATTAGTTAAATTGGGGATGGAAGGGAAATATTATTGAATAATCCATTCATGCCTGATACTAAGGAAAAAGTTTGCAGTTACTAGAGCTAGTCATCTTAGCACAAGGACATCAATACTAGTTGCTAGTGGGGTGCTACAGGGATCTGTGTTGGGTCCACTGTTGTTTGTCATGTACATCAATGATCTGGATGATGGTGTGGTAAATTGGATTAGTAAGTATGCAGATGATACTAAGATAGGTGGGGTTGTGGATAATGAAGTAGATTTTCAAAGTCTACAGAGAGATTTATGCCAGTTGGAAGAGTGGGCTGAAAGATGGCAGATGGAGTTTAATGCTGATAAGTGTGAGGTGCTACATCTTGGCAGGACAAATCAAAATAGGACGTACATGGTAAATGGTAGGGAATTGAAGAATGCAGGTGAACAGAGGGATCTGGGAATAACTGTGCACAGTTCCCTGAAAGTGGAATCTCATGTAGATAGGGTGGTAAAGAAAGCTTTTGGTGTGCTGGCCTTTATAAATCAGAGCATTGAGTATAGAAGTTGGGATGTAATGTTAAAATTGTACAAGGCATTGGTGAGGCCAATTCTGGAGTATGGTGTACAATTTTGGTCACCTAATTATAGGGAGGATGTCAACAAAATAGAGAGAGTGCAGAGGAGATTTACTAGAATGTTGCCTGGGTTTCAGCAACTAAGTTACAGAGAAAGGTTGAACAAGTTAGGGCTTTATTCTTTGGAGCGCAGAAGGTTAAGGGGGGACTTGATAGAGGTCTTTAAAATGATGAGAGGGATAGACAGTTGACGTGGATAAGCTTTTCCCACTGAGAGTAGGGAAGATTCAAACAAGGGGACATGACTTGAGAATTAAGGGACAGAAGTTTAGGGGTAACATGAGGGGGAACTTCTTTACTCAGAGAGTGGTGGCTGTGTGGAATGAGCTTCCAGTGAAGGTGGTAGAGGCAGGTTCGTTTTTATCATTTAAAAATAAATTGGATAGTTATATGGACGGGAAAGGAATGGAGGGTTATGGTCTGAGCGCAGGTAGATGGGACTAGGGGAGAATACGTGTTCGGCACGGACTAGAAGGGTCGAGATGGCCTGTTTCCGTGCTGTAATTGTTATATGGTTATATGGTTATAATACAGGAATTCTACAGAGCAGTGTTCTGGACTCATTGCTCAATGGTGTTAGCAGTGGCCTTTTCTTCCAAAGGCCAGAGATAGAATTGTTTATTGATGATTGCAATATCTCGCTCTTGTCACCAGTCATGTCCACACAACATCTTGGCATAGATTGCAGAATGGTAAAAATAATGCCTTCTTTCCCCACAAATGCAAGGCAGCAAGAGGGAGGCAAACCATCTTCCTTTCAGAAACAAATCTTACCATGACCAGTTGCCCAGCATCAGCAGCATGAGGCCAGCAGTATTGAGAAAACTCAGCAGGTCAGACAGCATAAGAAAATGAGTGTTTAGTTTTTTTATTGTTACTGTCACATGTATGGAGTAAAAATCTTTTTTGTTGCATGCTGTCCAGCCAATACCACAATTGTACCTGTCTCCACCACCGCCCCTGGCAGCATGTTCCAGGCACCCACCACTTTTTGTGCAGAAAGCTGCCCATCATATCTCTTTCAAAGTTTGCCACTCTCACCTCAAAGCTATGCCCTCTTGTCCTTGACATTTCCACCGTGGGAAATAGGTTCGGACTATCTGTCGGAAGGGAGTGTGTACGCTGGCGCGGTTTAGCTGCCGCTGCTCTCTCTTCACATTGTTTTTTTTGATTTCTTTGTCTGGATCGAATTATGTCTTTAATTTGTGTATTGGTGATGTCTTTATTATTTATTTTACTCCGCTTATTTATTTTACTCCGATTATATGTCTTTTAATCTTGTTAAATTATGTAAGGTGTCCTTGAGACTTTTGAAAGGCGCCCATAAATAACATTTATTATTATTATTATTATTATTATTATTATTATTATTATTATTATTATTATTATTATTATTATTATTATTATTATTATTATTATTATTATCTACCTGATCTATGCTTCTCACAATTTAATAGGTGAAATCTATCTCACAGGTGAAACATGAGATAATAATTCTTATTGCCCTGGCTCGGACATTCCATTATTGTCACGGGTCAAAATCTTGGAACATCAAAAAGAACTCCCACGACATTATATAGAAAATATTAACATGATCATTTATGAATCTCTATCCCATCTTAATTCACCCACCTTTTCTCCATAGCCCCTGACATGTGTAAGTAGCTAAAAACTGATGATCCCAGCCTTGAACATTGTAGGTGTCCCATTGTCTTTTGATTTCCACTACTTGGTACAATGAAAATCTGCTTCCTTATTTAATTCCAAAAGGAATTAGCCCTAATATTACAATGAGAGTCTTTTTTTTCTTCATTATCCCAGTCCTTATTCTAAGCTATTGGAACCTGTTGCCAAAAACAGGCTCCAAATCTGACCACCGCTATCTTCTCAATGCAAAAGAACACAAACCAATTTTATATATTTATTTTTTAATAATTTACTTTTTAGACTCTGGAGCACATTTCCTATACTGTGGACAGTGCCGGATTTAGGTGAAGAGAGGCCCTAGGCTATTCCACTTGTGAGGCCCCTCCCAATCCCCCATCCCCGCGACTAGAGGAAGATGGAAGATACCAATGTACAGCCGAGCGTGGCCGATGAGATATGGGGCTGGAAACGGCATTATTTATTTATTTATTTATTGCCAGTGCTAGTGTCGCGTTATCGGCTTAAAACACTATTATTCTGAAATGGAGTGCAAGGAAAATTACTGGTGTTGTTTAGAGACTACAGTGCATTGTGACAGCATATGTAAGAAAGGCCCATGGCAATGTCAAAAATATTATACACCAGGCCCTTGCGAAGCTGTTCAAAAAGGGATGTGGCATGGCAAGATTACAAACATTTTATGTGAAATAAGTGCGCGCAGTGCATATCACAAGCGCGAAGCTCAAAGTCCCTTGCGGCCGGAGTCCCGGGCCCACTTAAGGGCACTGGAAGCTCTGGAGTTTTAGATACTCGCTGGTGCATTCTGAGCCTTGTTTTGGAGCATTTTTGCACCAAATTTATGACCACTATTTCAGAAATAATTTTGGTTGAGTCAAGAGTAATGAGTGGGTGGAATGGGATGATTGGGATCATTGTTGTATACATTTTTTTCAATCAAGAATTGAAGTTGTCCTTGCTTTAATAATCAAGTTATACTGTAAAATGGTATAAAGGAGCATGCAAACACTGCAGATAAACTACTGTAAGTTTTTGCAGTAAATTTAAAAGAAAATGTTTTGTGTGTTGATTTGATTGCCTGTTACTGTTTGACTGTGTTATTGTGTGCACGTTAAAAATATAATGCAAAAAAAAAAATCGCAAACTATGGAAGTCATATTTTTCAGTATTGTTATTAAGGAAAAGAAAGCAGTTCCAATTGTTATTATTCATATGGAGGAGAAAATATAATTGCTCTGAAAACTACCTTAATTTTGCAATCTCACTATAGATTATCCCCCTTTCCCTCTCCCCCCTCCTCCTTCACCCTCCCTTTCCCTCCACCTCTCTCTCCCTCCCCATCTCTCTGTCTCTCCCCCCCCCTCCCCCCTTCCCCTCTCTCTCTCCGCTCCCCCTCTCTCTCTCTCTCCCCCTCTGTCTCTCCCCTTCTCACATCCCCCCACTCTCTCTCCCTCCCTCCCCCTCTCTCTCCCTCCTACGCAGCGAGGCTCTGGCTCCACGCCGCAGACACCGCAGCCTCCACCCCCGGCCCAGAGAAAAGAGCACTCCCGCAACGCAATATTCCACTACTTACCGAGAGTAGACGCGATGCATCGAGGTGATTGTGTGGAGTGCAAATGGAGATCTGAACCCTCCCGGGCCCACTGCGCGGAGAGACAGCGTCATTTTGCGTCGCTACTGCGTCACCGGCTTACCCCAGGTGCGGATGGGCGAAAAAGAATTTCCCCAAAACTTCCAGCAGGCCGGAACCAGAATTTCCGCCAAAGTGGGAACGCCGATTGCGCTCCAATTTATTTATTTTTCTCTGGATTTTTTTTACTCTGGGAAAAAAACACCTTGGCCGGAGGCCCCCTAGATTTTGAGGCCCTAGGCTTCAGCCTACGAAGCCTATAGGTAAATCCAGCTCTGACTGTGGACAGGACTTCCCACCATATCAGCACATTGGCAGGGCAATACAGGATAGGCAGTCGTCCCAATGACTTCCATGTCCAAATATATCAACTTAAATGACCTGAGATGTCACCCATTCCTTCCCTCCAGAGATGCTGCCTGTCCCGCTGAGTTACTCCAGCTTTTTCTGTCTTTCTTCAACTTAAAAAGTGCCTCAGTATTGTTCTGGTGATATTTCATCGTCAGAGGGGATGGGGAGGAGAGAAGAGCGCAGCGGGTGAGGCAGCAGTCCGTTGGGTAAACTTATTGCAGAAAATAAAATGGATGGATGGATTTTAAATTTAACTTTAAATTATTTTAAGAGACAACCTTTGAAACACTCATAGAGTCATAGAGACCGTAGCATGCTTCAGATATTTACCCTGATATTCATTTACTGAATGTTAATGACTGTGTTCCCATCTCCAGAGATACAGACTGACACTATCTAACTAGAAATCGACCTTCAGCACTGTGGATGCATTTGGCTCTGCCTGAGCAGTTCAACTGGAGGCAACAAGTTGTTTGTAAGATTAACTTGTGCCCCGGAGGCAGGATATTTTGATTCCGAGCAAGTTGGCAGCCAGAATATTTGCACTGTTTACACAACCACAATTTAACTGAGCACAGCTGATGACTCCCCACAAAAATGAGTAATTACCAGCAAGCAAAGGAAGCAGATGGCACTGAGAGGCTGATCTAGAGGAAGAAATGCTTCATGACTCAATTTATATATCTTAGAAACAGAGAAACATCGAAAATTGGTGCAGGCATAGGCCATTTGGCCCTTCAAGCCAGCACCGTCATTCAAAATGGTCATGGCTGATCATATAACCATATAAACATATAATAATTACAGCACAGAAACAGGCCATCTCGGCCCTTTTAGTCCGTGCTGAACACTTATTCTCACCTAGTCCCATCTACCTGCACTCGGACCATAACCCTCCATTCCTTTCCTGTCCATATACCTATCCAATTTATTTTTAAATTATAAAATCGAACCTGCCTCCACCACTTTCACTGGAAGCTCATTCCACACAGCTACTACTCCCTGAGTAAAGAAGTTCCCCCTCATGTTACCCCTAAACTTTTGTCCCTTAATTCTCCAATCATGTCCTCTTGTTTGAATCTTCCCTACTCTCAATGGAAAAAGCTTATTCACGTCAACTCTGTCTATCCCTCTCATCATTTTAAAGACCTTTATCAAGTCCCCCCTTATCCTTCTGCGCTCCAAAGAATAAAGACCTAACTTGTTCAACCGTTCTCTGTAACTTAGTTGCTGAAACCCAGGCAACATTCTAGTAAATCTCCTCTGTACTCTCTCTATTTTGTTGACATCCTTCCTATAATTAGGCAACCAAAATTGTACACCATACTCCAGAATTGGTCTCACCAATGCCTTGTACAATTTTAACATTACATCCCAACTTCTATACTCAATGCTCTGATTTATAAAGGCCAGCACACCAAAAGCTTTATTTACCACCCTATCTACATAATCATCCAAAATCAGTACCCTGTTCCTGCTTTCTCCCCATATCCCTTGATTCTGTTAGCCCTAAGAGCTATATCTAACGCTATCTTGAATACATCTAGCGATTGGCCATCTTCAGAACTTCAGAAGGTTTGCAATCTTCAGCAATGTTCAACTGGTAAACATTTCTCTGTTCCTTTTATTTTGTGTTTTCCATTTGACAGCAACATTACACTTCACTGGCATAGAAATTGTATTTGCAAATTTCATGTAAAATAGTTTACATTACTTGTCATGGTCCTAAATTGACAAAATGTATCAGGAATCACTTTTTAACAGTGAAGGTCTAGTATGAATCTGCGGAACTGTAAGTGTACCTTGGGTTTCATATTTTCATTGGGAAAATTAACATTTGGCTCAACTCATCAAATATTCAGTTAAATTATTGCCCAACAAATTAATAAAAAACACGGTTCCAATGAGAAATAAATATAAAAACAATGAACTAAGTAAGTAAGTAAGTAAGTAAGTAAGTAAGTAAGTAAGTAAGTAAGTAAGTAAGTAAGTAAGTAAGTAAGTTTGAGAAACTCAGCGGGTGCAGCAGCATCTATGGAGCGAAGAAAATAGGCGACGTTTCGGGCCGAAACCCTTCTTCAGACGTTTCGGCCCGAAACGTCACCTATTTTCTTCGCTCCATAGATGCTGCTGCACCCGCTGAGTTTCTCCAGCAATTTTGTGTACCTTCGATCTTCCAGCATCTGCAGTTCCTTCTTGAACAAGTAAGTAAGTTTATTGGCCAAGTATTCACATACAAGGAATTTGCCTTGGTGCTCCGCCCACAAGTGACAACATGACATACAGTTACAATTATGAATGACTCAGAAAACACCAAACATTAATAATAATAAAACATTAATGATAAAACACCATTGATCAAGCATTTGAACTAAATACCAGATCAAAGGGAGGCTACAGAATTTTGGCTGTTGAGTAGAGCAACTACTCGTGGATAAAAACTATTTTTATGTCTGGCTGTGACAGCTTTGACAGTCCAGAGTCGCCTTCCAGAGGGAAGTGATTCAAAGAGTTTGTGGCCAGAGTGAGAGGGGTCAGAGATGATCTTGCCCGCTCGCTTCCTGGCCCTTGCAGTGTACAGCTATGCATTTTTGAAGCGGAAAAATAATTAATGTATCAGATTGATGAAAGATCACTGGACTCATTGATAGAATATAACTAATCAGAATCTTGGGGACTGTTAATTTTATTCTTTACTGATATTCACTATATTTTCTTCCTTTATATTTCATTTTGCACACGTTCATATTACATTTCAGATATATTTATCCCAATTGCTTGTATACACTGTCTAAATGGGAAAGCATAGTAATTGGCAGCAGAGTGGCACAGCGGTAGAGCTGTTACCTTACAACGCCAGAGACCCGGGTTCAACACTGACCTCAGGTGCTGTCTGTGTGGAGTTCACACGTTGGGTGCGAACATGCGGGTTTGTAGGTTAATTGGCCTCTGTCAATTGCCCCTAATGTGTGGCGAGTGGCTGAGAAGAGTGGGACCACATAGAAATGTGAACGCAGGATTAATCTTCGGTGGTAGAGTCAGTGGGCTGAAGGAATTGTTCCATGTTGTAGCTTTTACTCATCAATCAATTCAGTTTTTTAAAACGCCCCTTCAATTTGTTATTATGTGCAAGTTTGACGACTGTTTCTGGATGCTTCATTGAGAAACAGCTCAGAGACCCCAGGGAAAGGGTATCTCCCAGGTAGTCTTCCTTTAGTGCAGCTTCAATCCACGTGTGTTGCTCAGTTCATCTTCCCCCCCAAAGCTATTTAGTCACAATCAGACAATTTAGTCAGAGAGATGTACAGACCTGGGCCCTTCAGCCCACCAATTCCATGCCTACCTTTTTGCCCATCTAGATTAATTCCATTTGCCAGCATTAACTTCATCAAATTAGATGTGGTAATGACCTGAGTGAACTCTGTGAGAGTCTATAAAGTGGAGATTGATAGGTTACGGGAGAATCCAGGAGAATGGGGTTGAGAGGGGGAGATAGATCAGCCATGATTGCAGACTCATAGAAACATAGAAACATAGAAAATAGGTGCAGGAGGAGGCCATTCGGCCCTTTGAGCCAGCACCGCCATTCATTGTGATCATGGCTGATCGTCCCCTATCAATAACCCGTGCCTGCCTTCTCCCCATATCCCTTGACTCCACTAGCCCCTAGAGCTCTATCTAACTCTCTCTTAAATCCATCCAGTGACTTGGCCTCCATTGCCCTCTGTGGCAGAGAATTCCATAAATTCACAACTCTCTGGGTGAAAACGTTTTTCCTCACCTCAGTCTTAAATGACCTCCCCTTTATTCAAAGACTGTAGCCCCTGGTTCTGGACTCGCCCAACATTGGGAACATTTTTCCTGCATCTAGCTTGTCCTGTCCTTTTATAATTTTATATGTTTCTATAAGATATCCCCTCATCCTTCTAAACTCCAGTGAATACAAGCCTAGTCTTTTCAATCTTTCCTCATATGACAATCCTGCCATCCCAGGGATCAATCTCGTGAACCTACGCTGCACTGCCTCAATCACAAGGATGTCCTTCCTGGCCTGACTCGATGGCCCAAATGGCTTAATTCTGCTCTTACGTCTACTGGTGTTATAGTCTTACGACAGAAGGATGATAAAATGGGATTTCTTGTTTTAGGGGAACTGAAAGGCTGGGTGCGCAATCCTTTTGTAATTTCACAGAAGGGAAGAGATTTTTAGAATTACTTCATTCAGGAATGATATTCCAGGCAAAGCTTCTGGTCAGTTAAAGCCTGTGAACGCCACCATTTCCACATTTCCCACATGGAAGCAAATTGTTTCTTATTTCTACAAAATGTAAATATGTCCACAGCTCTTATGACTAATGGTGGGGAGTAGATTTAGTTTTCAGCTGGTGTGAAAATACTTTAAACTGGAATATATAAGCCACAAGTTTTGAAGAAGGGTTTTCACCCAAAACGTCACCCATTCCTTCTCTCCAGAGATGCTGCCTGTCCCATTGGGTTACTTCAGCATTTTGTGTCTATTCTCAAATTAATTCACTGTATAAACCATATATACTGTATATTCTCCATGAATCTACATTGTAGTAGGAAGTTCTAATATATGCCATAATATATTGTCAATGGCAGAACATTGCAGTGTGCATTTCGCCCAATCTAGGCTATGGGATACATAGATATAGCACAGAAACAGGCCCCTTGGCACAGCGCAATCATGCTGATTGGTGATCACCTCGTGCACTAACATTATCCTACACACCATGGACAATTTACAACTTTACCAAAGCCAATTAATCTACAACCTGCACGTCTTTGGAGTGTGGGAGGAAACTGAAGCAACCGGGGAAAATCCACGCGGTCACGGGGAGAACGTACAAACTCTGTGCAGACCGCACCCGTAGTCAGGATAGAACCGGGGTCTGTGGCACTGTAAGGCAGTGCAGTTACTGTGCCACCCTGTAGGCACCGTAGGAATAATTGTATCTTATTTAATAATATAAGGACAATTCATTTGCCTGATCATATAATATGCAACATATTAAAATAAGGCTTTCAGTGCCTTAGCCTTCATCAATATGCTTATTGTGTATAGAAGTTGAGATGTTACGTTACAGTTGTACAAGACGTTAGTGATGTTAGTGAGGCCACATTTGGAGTATTGAGTTCAGCTGTGGTCACCCTGCTGTAGGAAGGATGTCGTTAAGCTGGAAAGAGTGCAGAGAAGATTTATAAGGATGTTATATGCCAGAAATTGACAATAATTTCCCTAAGCTCTAGGGAAACGCTGGTCAGGCTAGGGCTTCATTCTTTGAAGCACAGGAGGATGAGGGGTGATCTTTTCGAGATGTATAATATCATGAGTAGGTTAAATGCGCTGAGTCTTTTACCCAGAGCAGGGGAATCAAGAACCAGGGGACATATCTTGAAGGTGAAAGAGGAAAGATTTAATAGGAACCCGAGGAGCAACATTTTCACACGGTGGGGAAAAGGAACAAGATGCCAGAGGAGATAGTTGAGGCAGGCACTTTTACAACATTTAAAATACGTGTGGACTGGTACATGGATAAGGAAGGTTTATAAGGATATGGCTCAAACATGGTCATGTGGGACTAATGTAGATTGGGGCACCTTGTTGACATGGGAAAGCTGGGCTGGTGCCTATTTTCGTGCTGTATGGCTCTAAAAATCTATTTTAGGATCTATTCGGTGTTAAAGCTGGCAGCAGCTAATCAAGTGTTGCTGGCTATCCATTCATGGAATTATCAGCTCAATACCCCACAGCACTCAATACTCTTTGAAACAACTGTCTAATTTAGCCTCATTCCACCAGTCATTTCTGCCAGATCCATTGCACGTCCAATGTTCTCTTGGAATCCCCAACAGAATCTCTGATTCATTCACAGAATGATGATGTTGCTGACATATCTGGCATGTTAATATCTCAAATCCAAAGAGAGAAATAGTGATAGAACATTTCTTCCCTGACTGCATGTTTTTTTTCTAATGACAATCCAGTCGTTTCATGGTTAGCACTGCTGAGAATATCTATCTATTGAAAAATCCAGATTTGTTTCATTCCTTGAACTCAAATTGACTGACTGTCATGGCAGTCATTGAACTCATGACTCTGAATGATAACTGGCTCGAAGGGCCGAATGGCCTACTCACACACCTATTTTACTATGATTCTAACTTCTAGCTGTTAGTACAGTAAATTAATTGCTGTGATAACTCGCCCCTCTATATTATTTTAAGTTTTACATTCCAGATATTAATAACACATTTGCAAGAAGGATTTTCTTTTCATTTCTGAGTACATTTCTCATTAACTTCTCCCATGTGATTCTGCATTCTTTTAAATATCATTCTCAATTTTTCTCCATTGATTTTTCTATATTCTGCTGCAAGCCTATTGTATTTTTCCTCAAATGTCCTGAGATGCATTGTAAATGCTTATCCTGGTTTTCCCACTGCTAGGTCCCTTTGCTCATACATCCTGCTCAAAACAGTGTTTAAATTATACTGCTTCTTCATGTGGTTACTTCCAAAGTACAAGTTTACATACTGTAATGTATGTGTCTGCCAGTTACTTTATCCGATTGTGTCCTCAGTTCAAGTATCAGTTCAATTCAGTTCTGTTTAGTTTAGTTTATTGTCACGTGTACCGAGGTACAGTGAAAAGCTTTTGTTGCGTGCTATCCAGTCAGTGGAAAGACAATACATTATTACAATCGATCCATTTACAGTGTACATGATAAGGGAATAACGTTTAGTGCAAGGTAAAGCCAGCAAAGTCTGATGATCAAGGATAGTCTGAGCGTCATCAAAGAGGTCGATAGTAGTTCAGGACTGCTCTCTGGCTGTGGTAGGATGATTCAGTTGCCTGACAACAGCTGGGAAGAAACTGTCCCCGAATCTGGTGGTGTGAGTTTTCACACTTTTATACCTTTTGCCTGATGGGAGAGGGGAGAAGAGGGAGTGACTCACCCTTGATTATGCTGCTGGCCTTGCTGAGTTACCTTGAGGTACAAATTGAGTCAATTGAAGGGAGGTTGGTTTGTGTGATGGTCTGGGCTGTGTCCACAATTTGCTGCAATTTCTTGTGGTCTTGGATGGCGCTGTTCCCAGAACAAGCTGTGATGCAATCTGATAAAATGCTTTCTATGGTGCTACTGTAGAAGTTGGTGAGAGTTTCCGGTTGGCGGCGCGACTCACGTTGCAGCGGCCCCTGCAGCCTGTCTGTCTTTTTTTTTCTTTTTTTCGTCCAGTTGAATGTAGTATGTTGTGTTCTTTTATATAGTTTTTAACTGTGTATATGTGGGGCGCGGGGGGGGGGGACATTTAAATCTCTTCCCTGCACGGGAGACCCAACCTTTTTCCTGTCGGGTCTCCGTTGTCATTGGGGCCTAGCACCGTGTAGCGGCCTCCAACCGGAACGACCTGGGGGCTCCAGTCGCGGAGCCTGCGGACTCAGCATCGTGGGGCTGGCCGGTCTCGGAGCGTGGGGAGCGGTGGTGGCTCGCTGCTGCGGCCCGACTCCGGAGCTCGGAGGCTCCAGCCGCAGGTCCAGTGGACGGGACTTCGGAGGCTCGCGGGTCCCTGGTGGGAGACCACTTTTCGGAACTCCCGCAACGGCAACTTCTCCCGCCCGTGTCGCGGGGTTGGAACGACCCGGAGCGGGGCCGTACATCACCCCGGCGCGGCTTTAACCGCCGCGGGACATTCCAACGCCCGCCGGGGGCTCCCCGTTGAGACATTAAGACCTGGAGCGGGGCCGTACATCGCCCGGCGCAGCCTCAACGGCCGTGGGACTTACCATTGCCCGCCTTGGGGCTTTAACATTGGGAGAAAAATGGAACACAGGGGAGAGAAATGACTTTGCCTTCCATCGCAGTGAGGAGGAAATTCACTGTGATGGATGTCTGTGTGAATTGAATTATTTGTGTGTCTTGTAGAAATTGTTTCTGTTTGTTTGGCTGTAGAAACAGAGTTTCGTTTGAGCTTCATTGAGGTTCAAATGGCAATGAATAAATATTGTATTATATTATTGTATTGTATTGAGTTGTAGGGGACATGCCAAACTTACTAAGCCTTCGAAGGAAGTAGAGGCATTGGTGTGCTCTTACTATCTCTCCCTCTATTTGCTACATTTCCAAACCTTGTGCAAACATCAAAATTAGATTCCCTATACAGAGCTCAGATCATTTGCACGTAACTAGAAAGATCGTAGTTCAATTACCAATTCCTAATAATCCCCTTATTTCCCATCTCCGATCAGAATAAATTATTTTCCATTATCCTTTGCATCTTATCACTTAGGCAATTTTGCAGCATTATTCCCTTAATCCTGTTTGCTTTTGTTTTGTAAAAATGTTTGCTAGATGGTATACTTTCAAAAGCTTGTTGCTTGTCACAATAGCATTACTTTCATCAGTCCTTTGTTATTGCATAAAGGACTTTGGTTACTTCAATATGCATTGGAAGAAGGAATAAATATTTTCTACAGCTAAAAAATAATGTTATCTTTAATAATGGTATTGAGTTGCTTGCCCATGATTAATATTGGAGATTTTGATCACCAGGAACATCTTTCCCTATTTTTGACTAGGCATGTAATGTTTCTAGAATCCTACAGGAATTATCTGTCACTGAGCTAATGGAGAAACAGAAGAGGTGATACAAATGGGGAGCACCTTCGATGGAGTCGGGGGGGGGGGGGGGGGGGGGGAGGTAAAGGGACAGGTGTTGCATCTCCTGCGGTTGCAGGGGAAAGTACCGAGGGAGGGGGTGGTTTGTGTGGGAAGGGACGAGTTGACCCAGGGGTTTCGGAGGGAACGGTCTCTACGGAAAGCAGAAAGAAGTGGAGATAGGAAGATATGGCCATTAGTGAGATCCCATTGAAAGAGGCGAAAATGTCGGAGGATTATATGCTGTATGTAACTCCCTGGTCAACTTGTACCCTCCCACCCAAACACCCCCTCCCCAGGTACTTTCCCCTGCAACCACAGGAAATGCAACACCTGTCCCTTTACCCCCACCCCCCCTCGACTCCATCCAAGGAGCCAAACAGCCCTTCCAGGTGAGTCAGAGGCTCACTTGCACCTCCTCCAACCTCATCTACTGTATCCGCTGTTCCAGGTGTCAACCTCTCTACATCGGCGAGACCAAGTGCAGGCTCGGCGATCGCTTCACTGAACAGTCCATCTTAACCTACCTGATCTCCCGGTGGCTCAGCAGTTCAACTCCCCCTCCCATTCCCAATCTGACCTTTCTGTCCTGTGTCTCCTCCATTGTCAGAGTGAGGCCCAGCGCAAAATGGAGGAACTGCACCTCATATTTCATTTGGGAAGTTTACACCCCAGCGGTATGAACATTGACTTCTCTAACTTCAGATAGCTCTTCAGTTCTCTCTCTCTCCATCCCCTTCCCCCTTCCCAGCTCTCCCATTAGTATTACTGTCTCTGCCTACATTTTATCTATGTCCTGCCCCCTCCCTTAGCATCAATCTGAAGAAGGGTCTGGACCCGAAATGTCGCCCATTCCTTCTCCCCAGAGATGCTGCCTCACTGGCTGAGTTACTCCAACATTTTGTGTCTACCTTAGAGGTGATACAAATATGCAACAGGAATGGCATAACACTGGCCTTCAATATTGATATTTTATTTTTTTTAGATTGGGGGAGTCTTTCTGTGTCCATTCTGATTAAGCTCTGTACTGGGAATATTTGGGGGTGGTGGGAGGGAGCATATATTTAAATTTACTTCAAAGGCCATAATAAATCATGTGATCTCCCGATGCCTTTTATGTGCTGTAGGCCTTTGCTGTGATTGAGACCTTGGGTTTTCAACCCTAATAATTCAAGGATAGGCATAATGTTTTGTAGCATAACCAATGCCCACTGTCATATTTCCCCCTCATCACACGCACTTAATACACACTTCCTCTTGGACCTGCAGAGTTCATGAATTCGTAGTGTTGTTTGCCTTTCATTATAGTTGGAACCATTGTGCAGCTGCCAATGTTTGTGAAAACACAAACTTGGAAATGTTATGATATGATGACCAAAGGTTTTAAAAAATGAATTGTACAGAAAGTTTGAGTTGATATATTTTACATTCTCCTCAGGGCACAATTACAGTGCCGGGTTTATATCAATGCAAATTGCTTTTGGGTATGCATGATATGGATCCCAAATGAATACGGCACATAATACGGCATATGATTTTTATTGTTCTCCAGGTTAGGCCCCCATCATTTGGATAAGTTATAAGTTTGTTGACATGTCACGACAAGTTTCAAAGGAGCAGTCAGCCTGACTTGTCTTTGAGACAAAGGCTACCTTTATACATTTACTGCTGTGTTATTTTAATGTTATGTAAACATTTGCCAGGCTGTGGAACAAAACTTAAGTGAATGCGTTAAAGTATATTCACCCAAAGGTCTCTCTTCCCTCCTGCTGCCTGACCTGCTGAGTGTTTCCAGAATGTTCTACCTTTATTTCAAATGTTTTGCATCTACAATTTTTTGCTTTAACAAAATTTAGCTGTATTCCTGAAATCCCATGAATTAGGTCCAGACATTCACATGGATGCAGGTTCCGCCCAATAAAGCGGAATATTATTTTTCAGTATATCCTAGTTAAAGAAATCACAACAAATTTAACTAGCCAGTTAATAAATTTAACTCTCCAAAGACGTACAGGTTTGTAGGTAAATTGGCATGTTATGTGTAAATTGTCCCTAGTGTGTAGGATAGTGTTAGTGTGCGGGGATCGCTGGTCGGTACGGACTTGGTGGGCCAAAGGGCCTGTTTCCACGCTGTCTCCCTAAATTAAACTAAACTAAATTACCAGCCTTCAAATTATCTGTAAAAACATTGATGAGGAAGTTCATAAGTTCATAAGTTCTTGAAGCAAAATTAGGCCACTCGGCCCATCAAGTTACTCCACCATTCAATTATGGCTGATTTATCTTTCCCTCTCATTCCGTTTCTCCTGCCTTCCCCCAGAACCCCTGACACCTGTACTAATCAAGAATCTGTCAATCTCCACCGTAAATATATTCATTGACTTGGCCTCCACAGTTGTCTGTGGCAATGTATTCCACAGATTCATCACCCTCTGACTAAAGAAATTCCTCCTCATCTCCTTTCTAAAGGTATGTCCTTTTATTCTAAGGCTATGGCCTTAATAGTGGAAACATCCTCTCCACATTCACTCCAACCAAGCGTTTCACTATTCGGTAAGTTTCAATGAGGTCCCCCCTTATCGTTCTAAACTTGGAATTGATAGTAGCAGCAAGAAAACTTGTTCACAGTTCAGTCCTGCCAGAACCGAATGGCCTACTCCTGCACCTATTTTCTATGTTTCTCTGTTTCTATGTTAACCACCTCACTGCAACTCGTAACGAGATATGGAAAAAAATGATGAAATCAGAAGAAATCCACCCTCACTTAAAACAACATTGAATTGAACCATCAAAATTATTTTAAAAACAGGCCGAGCAAAATTGTTGCCAATGAGAGTCAAAGGGAAAAGTTGCCAACCCGTTGGTATCACACCTAGTGTTAAAGAAGATGGTTGTGGTAGTGGGGAGTCATCCATTGTAGTGCCTAGGCACCATCACTGGCATTACCATAGTCATTAACATTCATGGTCCAACCATCTTCAGCTGTTCTGTTTCATGCATCAACTACCTCATGAAATGATCAGGTATGGTGCAGGTTACTGAGGAATCAGCAATGTTTAGCTTTATGCCCTCTTCCTCTAGTATTCTTGTCATCCAGTCAGCTGTCTCGGTAGCCCTGGATAACATTCACTGTTGGATTGCCAAGCGACAGGTAAAGTCAAGCTAGCGGGAGAGGTTGAGCAGGCTGGGACTATTCCTTGGAGCAGGGGAGGATGAGGTGTGACCTTATAGATGTGTATAAAATCATGAGACGACTGGATTGGGCAGATGCACAGAGTCTCTTGCCCAAAGTAGGTGAGTCGTGGAGCAGAGGACATAGGTTTAAGATGAAGGGGAAAAGATTTAAGAGGAATCTGAGGGGTCATTTTTTCACACAAAGGGTGGTGGATGTATGGAACAAGCTGCCGAAGGAGGTAGTTGAGGTAGGGGCTATCCCAACATTTAAGGAACAGTTAGACAGGTACATGGATAGGACAGGTTTGGAGGGATATGAGCCAAATGCAGGCAGGTGGGACTAGTGCAGCTGGGACATGTTGGCCGGTGTGGGTAAGTTGGGCCGAAGGGCCTGTTTCCATGCTCTATGACTGACTATAATGGTAATTTTGAACAAGCGATAACTCACTTATCTCCCTTCGATTTTCAAAGTTAACAGCAATAGTGAATGATCCACAATTAACATCCTGAGTATTTAGCAAAGATGATTAGCTTAGTTTAGTTTAGTTTTGAGATACAGCATGTAAAAAGGCTCTTTGGCCCACTGAGTCCATGCCAACCAGCGATTACCCATGCACTAGGTCTATCTTATACACCAGCGACGATTTACAGAAACTAATTAAGCTACAAAAACTGTGTGTCTTTGAAATGTACGATGAAACTGGAGCACTTAGAGAATACCCATGCAGTAACAGGGAGAAGGTACAAACTTGAGGAAGTGACCAAGAGGATAGATGATAGATTTAGACGAAGGAATTAAATGTAACATTTCCAAATTTGTGGATGACACAAAACTGGGTGGCAGCGTGAGCTGTGAGGAGGATGTCATGAGGCTGCAGGGTGACTTGGATAGGTTGGTAGAGTGGGCAGATGCATGGCAGATACAGTATAATGTGGATAAATGTGAGGTTATCCACTTTGGTGGCAAGAACAAGAAGGCAGATTATTATCTGAATGGTGTCAGGTTAGGAAAAGAAGAGATGCAACGAGACCCTGGTGTGCTTTTACATCAGTCACTGAAAATAAGCAGGTACACAAAAATGCTGGAGAAACTCAGCGGGTGCAGCAGCATCCATGGAGCGAAGGAAATAGGCAACGTTTCGGGCCGAAACCCGAAACCCGAAACAGCATCTGCAGTTCCTTCTTAAACACTGAAAGTAAGCATGCAGGTACAGCAGGCAGTGAAGAAAGCTAATGGCATGTTGGCTTTCATCGAGAGAGGATTTGAGTATCGGAGCAAGGTGCAGTTGCAGTTGTACAGGGCCCTGGTAAGACCACACCTGGAGTATTGTGTGCAGTTTTGGTCTCCTAAATTGAGGAAGGACATTATTGCTATTGCAGGAGTGCAGTGTAGTTTACCAGGTTAATTCCCGGGATGGCAGGACTGACATACTTTGAAAGAATGGGTTAACTGGGCTTATATTCACTAGAATTTGGAAGGATGAGAGGATATCTTATAGAAATATGTAAAATTCTTAAGGGATTGGACAGGCTAGATGTAGGAAAAATGTTCCCGATGTTGGAAGTCCAGAACCAGGGATCAAATTTTAAGAATAACGGGTAGGACATTTAGGACTGAGATGAGGAAAACGTTTTTCACCCAGAGTTGTGAATCTGTGGAATTCTGTGCCACAGAAGGCAGCGGAGGCCAATTTACTGGATGTGTTCAAGAGAGAGTTAGATATAGCTCTTCGGGCTAATGGAATCAAGGGATATGGGGAGCAAGCAGGAACGGGATTTAGGATGATCAGCCTTGATTTTATTGAATGGCGGTGTGGCTCGAAGGGCCGAAAGGCCTACTCTTGCACCTATTTTCTATGTTTCTGTGAGGCCAAAATGATGTCTCTTCGTGGATTTTAGCAGACCTTTGATATGGTCCTGAGCCGTAGGCTGGTGCGGAAGATTAGAACACATGAGATAATAATATAATGAGTGGCATTGAGAGTGTTATTCGTCGCAGTATTTTTTGTTCTCCCATAGTAGGGAGTTTATAACTGGACACGAGGGGCAGGGTTTTCACACATAGGGTGACGGCTATATAAAGCAACGCCGCAGGTCGTGGTAAACTGGGGGAAGGGGGGGAGGAGATTAAATTACGACGTTTAAAAGACATTTAGACAGGACATGGAAAAGGAAAGCTTGAGAGGGATATGGGACAAGGGCAGGCAAATGGAATTAGCGTACATATGCACCTTGATCACTGTAGACGAGTTGGACCGAAAAGTCTGCTTCTCCACTGTATAACTTCAAGAAAACCTGCATTTTTTGAAATTGCACAGGCCTTGTTCGTATTTCTCAACCCAGATAGACCTGTGAAAGTACGGAATGTCCGTTTCCCATTCCACTCTGAGAGTTCTTTCCCCTTCCCACTCCCTAATCCCAAAACGTACAACGGGGGACATTTATTGGAGTAGTTTAGAAGTTGACTTTATTGTTACCTAAAGCCCACCAATTTATATATTTAAAAAATGCCGCTTTTTGATGAATGCATTTAAATAAATAAACAGTAGTTTGGATTGAATGAAGTACACCATATTCGGTGGTGATAGACAAATTGTGTAGGAAGGATCTGCGGTAGTTGCTGGTTTATACCGCAGGCAGACCCAAAATGCTGGAGAAATTCAGCGGGTCATGCAGCCTCTCTGGAGAAAACGAATAGGTGACATTTCAGGACGCAACCCTTCTAAACTGCGATCGTTACCTTCTGAGAATGTTGTCTCATTCCGATATAATATCGGTTGATAAATGTACTGCAGTGGTGTGTGTGTGGCTTACTGCCTGATCTCTGAATGATTGAACTCCTCCACTTCCTGTTTCTAAAGGTTAGACTTAGAGCTGTTGTGCTTTTTAAAAATATGTTTCGTTATTAAGGCGAAGGGAAAGACGGGGTTCGGTGCTTGCAACCTCGGTGAACGTAACTGCGGTGAGAGATGTGATTCAAAGCTCCCACTCCAAGAGCTGCTGGAGTGGGCGAGGAGTGGGTTGACAAACGAGCAAGGAAGCAAAGCGAGAGAGCGGGGACAGTGAATCGCCGGCTCACCTGAGAGATGGACATAAAAAAGGCCTCGGGATATGAAGTGCATCACTGTCCCCGTGTACATTTTCTGTTACCACACTGAGCTGAATTCAACATAGCGTCTCCAACTCCCCAAACCTCCCCCTTCTGCTGCCCGGGCGAAGCAACCCTTAATGTAGAATCAAGGCCCATTTCTTTCAGGTAAGCGCTCTAGTTCAAAGTTAATCGATGTAGATACTCTCGAGGCAATCTACTCGATTGTTAGAAGTTAGACACAAAAAAACTGGAGTAAAATTCAGCGGGTCTGGCGAAGGGTTTCGGCCCGAAACGTTGCCTATCTCCTTCGCTCCATAGATGCTGCTGCACCCGCTGAGTTTCTCCAGCACTTCTGTCTACCGTAAAATTCATGGGGCCAGGCAGCATCTCTGGAGATCTGAAGATGGGTCTCGACCCGAAACGTCGCCTATTCTATCTCTCCACAGATGCTGCCTGTCCCGCTGAGTTACTCCAGCATTTTGTGTGTATCTTCGGTTTAAACCAGTTCCTTTCTACACATACTTGATTGTTGTCCGTTGACAAACATAAAAGAAGCCACGATAGACACAACATGCTGGAGTAACTCGGCGGGACAGGCAGCATCTCCGGAGAGAAGGAATGGGTGACATTTGTTTCAGATTTGCAAATGTGTGTGTAAGCAAATGTCCAGTGTGCGCGCCGCGCGTTTATAAATGTTGATAGTTATTACATAAACAGAACCAGACCCAATCACCTTGCTTCAAATGTTCTTACTCGGTTGACGTGTTGTGTCGCCGTCACCTCTTCTAGATCAATAGCGATTGAGGGAAATCATGTTTACCAAAGTAGCCGCGAACCTCTCTCTCCCTGGCACACATAACACAATATATAATTAATAAATTAAGTTATAAGAGCAGAATTAGGCCATTCGGCCCATCATGTCTACTTCGCCATGCAATAGCGAATACAGAGTTTTATAAAAATAAATACTAATTGTGATTTTATCTGTAATTCTATGTATTTCAATTACTGAATGTGACCTACTTGTATTAAAAACGATGTATGGCTAATTCTATAGTGAAATGTTATAATATCTATAAATCACTAAGGTCTATAACTAATAAAATCTATAGTGACTCCTTAAATAATAATTTTGCAATGTATCAAATCCAAACAAAATGTGTTAAAAACGACGGCGCTCCTTTCAGTCCATTTGATTCTATTTACTGTCAAAAGTATAATGTAAAACCTATAACCTGTGGGACACCGTCTGTGAACGGGGTTGGATGGGAAGAAGGGGTGGTGTTGGGATCTCTGGCCCATTATAACGCCGCACCCTGTTTTTATTCCAAGGGACGTCACTATTCCTTTGACCATGGCTTTGCCGAGCCCACCAGCCTCCTTGTTGTTCTATCGAGTTATATTCTAAACACCTTCTCCATTTTCGGACGGTTGGCTCAGGAGTCACAGTCAGTCACTTCTCTGTTTTAATTTCTTTCTGCTGATTTATTTTAGTTGTACTGTAAATAAATATTACAAGCCGTCACACGGCGCCTAAACACTAATAAACTTACGGTCCCTTTAGGGCCAAGAAGTAAATTGTTACACTCCTTAAAAAACGGTCTGATTCAGAAATGTTGGTTCGGCAGAGGATAGAGCACGAAAGAGCCTATAATCGCGTGTTTAAAATTAACAAGCACGGTGAATTTATTGATTTAATCTCTTGTATAAATTACCCAGTTAGCCGATTTTACTTGTGTATCTGCGAGGATTTTTGGAGAATGTATTTTAAAATCAATATTGTTGAAAACGGATTTAGTTGAACATGCAACATAAAAACAAAATCCTTCTGGTCTACACGTTGCCACAAGTAAATGGGATTGGGACTCTTTCCTTAACGAGTTTAATTTTTGAACATATTCGTGAATACATTTACAGACATGTTAAACGGAATCACAGTACTTTCCTCCAGATTGTGATTTTTATCGCCGGAAAAAGTTTCTTCAAATACTTAAGTTATCATATCTATTATAAAGAAGATAAACACAAAAATGCTGGAGTAACTCAGCGGGACAGGCAGCATCTCTGGAGAGAAGTAATGGGTGACGTTTCGGGTCGAGACCCTTCTTGAGACATATTATAAATGTCACAGCAAGCCCCAAAAATTAAAAGTCTTTGTAGATTTTAGATTTTGGACTTCAGAGATACGTCTCAGAATGCTTCTGTGTCAATTGAATGCATTACCATTTAGACATTTATTCTTGGTGTCAATGCATTTAAAAACTTTAAAGGTAGACAAAAATGCTGGAGAAACTCAGCGGGTGCAGCAGCATCTATGGAGCGAAGGAGATAGGCAACGTTTCGGGCCGAAACCCTTCTTCAGAACTTCTTCATTTAAAAACAAACTTATGGTTTGATATTTGAATACCGTACTATATTTAACGAAACATTTTGAACGAAATATCTCGACAGAATTCTCTCTGAAGAAGGGTCTCGACCCGAAGCGTCGCCCATTCATTCTCTCCAGAGATGCTGCCTGTCCCGCTGAGTTACTCCAGCATTTTGTGACCAGAATTCTAACCATTCGTCCTCAACTATTTCTGGTAGATCGATCTATTATCTCACGTTTTCCCCTCCCAAAAGCTACGTTTTTTTTTTAATTTAAAAAAGCTAAGACTAGTTTAATTGAAATCGTTTACAAAAACAACATTTCAGCAAATGTCAGCTGGGAGTAGTGGCAATGAAATCTTGCGCTACTCGATGCCCTCTCCCAAACAGTAACATAATTATTCCGGTAATTCCAGTATTTAAAAAATAATTCTAATAATAGAAAAACACAACAATCTTACCACATGAAGTAACTCAAAACCCTTATTGATCAATCATTTGTCCAACCAATCCTATTCTCACTGTTAACCTGACAGAATTACCATTGACTTGCATTCGTTCCTCTGTGACCCTTTATCCATCCCATCGCCGTACTATAAATCATAAGGTTTATTTTACAAATATAATGTTGGCGTTATTAAGTAATTATAATCATACTGCAAAATGGGGAAGTTGAAAGGAATTCGTTAATATATAAACACGATTTACCGGTGATGTCATCATTTATCCCGGATAGTTTAAATAAACACATTAGAGGAAGAATTTCAGACATGCCAGGTGCACATTGAAGCCGACTGGTATGAAGCAACGTGATGAAATATCTCACTCTTTAATACATGTCTTTGCTCCCATACCGTGTAAATTACAGGATAATAGTGTGCAGACGATAGCAGACTCTGTTTATACAATCTATTTCTTCACACAAGTTCCCATTGCTTTTTGTAGCCTTTGCTGTATGTGGTGGTTCTCTGATCCCACTGACCTTGCCCATGTGTTTTCACTTTTTGTTCTGATCTCAATTCCATGACCAGCGGGGAATGAAATACAAATTGAATAGTAGCCATTCAAAGGCCAGTCTTTTCAAACTGCTTTTAAGTCCTCTTTGTCTTGTCAATGAAGCAATAGTCTAGAATTAAATGCAATGGACTTTTGGCGACTGATTTCCACAGCTGTTAATGTTCCTCGCTATACCCACGAAACATTGCACTTCAATCCAACACCAATGTATATCTATATAACAGAGCAAATGAACTGTAGGGGTACTTCATTAAACTCTGATCCAGTTTACTATCTTCGATCTTTTTGAGCCCCGATTTTTTTTCTGTTTATTCTAAATTTGCCTTTTTTTGCAGATTTGAATTTCTCTCTCCTTTTCTCCTTCAGTGATAGATCAATTAAAAAAAATCCAAACTAGCTGCAATAATTTCACAAATTCGCACCCAATAACCCCGAATAAAATAGAAATAAGACCGGTTAATAACAGTTCTATTTGCACTATGGGTGACATTATATTAGCGTACAGATGTATCCCGGCGAACTGCCCCATGGCACTTTAAGTTGCGTGTTATACGAGAGGCACGGCTTGTTTATTCAGCTTCTTTCCTGAAAGAGGCGGTTTGGAAAAAGTTAAAACATCCTTTATATTCACTCCAGGCATGCTTTCATTCCCACTCTCTCTCTCCCTCTCTCTCCCTCTCCCTCTCCCTCTCCCTCTCCCTCTCCCTCTCCCTCTCCCTCTCCCTCTCCCTCTCCCTCTCCCTCTCCCTCGTCCCTCTCCCTCTCCCTCTCCCTCTCCCTCTCCCTCTCCTCTCCCTCTCCCTCTCCCTCTCCCTCTCCTCCTCTCCCGCTCTCCGTCTCTCTCTCTCTGTCTCTGTCTCTGTCTCTCTCTGTCTGTCTCTGTCTGTCTCTGTCCTGTCTTGTCCTGTCTCTGTCTCTCTGTCTCTCTCTGTCTCTCTCTGTCTGTCTCTCTCTCTCTGTCTGTCTGTCTGTCTCTCTCTCTCCATCTCTATCTCTCTGCCTCTCTCGCTCTCTCTCTCTTTCTTTCTCTCTATGTCTGTCTCCCTCTCTCTCTCTCTCTCTCTCTTTCTCTCTCTCACTTTCTCACTTTCTCTCTTGGTCAATTTAAAACTTTATTGGCATGATAAAAAAAACATTGTTATATTGCCAAAGTATAAAACATGACATACATATTTGAAATGCATAAGTATAAATACAAGTATACAGTGTATGGATAGGTATGTCCCTGTACATAAACTTGCAATAGGCCTCAGTCTCTCACTCGCTCGCTCAGGGAATCCATTAAGATCTTTGATATGTCCTCGCTTTAAAAGAAAAACTATTTCTCAAAGTTAGAATGACATGGAGTCTGAGAAGGATCCCCGTTTCTCTCTTTAAGGATTTCTCTTTAATACTTTTCATCTTTAAAATGCGGATGAATCGATGTCATAAGCAAACTGCTCAGTTTGCTGCTAAATACACATCTCGTAGTTTGTTTGTACAACTTTTGAAATATACTTGCATTATCACCTCAACCATTAAGTTACCTCCTTTAAATAATTTAGTGTGACGAATATATATATATGATAGGGCCTGAATTACCAAAAATCGAAAATGATACCGCAAACCGTTTCTAGGTTGTTGGTTGCTATTCATGTTGGAATAGGTGCGAACATGAAGCCATATAAACGATTGTAGCCGGAACCGATTAACGTGACGAATAACGAAGGTATATAATAGCTATTTAAATGTGCGGTTAATGTTTGGAAAGCCTACAGGCTTAACTTCGATCTTTCATGCAATTGTTTCTCCTGCTCAACGGTCTTGTAAACTTCCCTTGGTTTGTGTAGCCTGGTTTTCATTGATGCAGCTTTGCTCAGTTTGCTTTCGTTTAGTTTATTAGCCCAAAGGGATATCCAAACGAGACATCTGGGATGAATTTTTTTTTTGGGGTTGAGTTTCATAGTTATCGAACAATATTGTTTAAATCTGATGGAAGCTGTACAGGTTTATGAACCGGTTTTACCATAGAAATGTTCGAGGGATTTGTGCAAAATAAATGATACCAGTCGTCGACGGATCCAAAGTAGCAATTTCATTCAATTTCGACGTGCCGTCGAAATTGAATGAAATTGCTACTTTGCACCCTGCTGGAACGGGAGTCAATCGATAACTGAGAATCACCATTTTCTTGTCCATCTTCGGTTTAAACCAGCATCTGCAGTTCCTTCCTACACATCGCCAACTTAGATGCCAGGCTAAATGTGGCCGGTGTTATTTTTTTTTTTTGTCTTCTCGCAACAAAGATCTATGTTTTCAATTCGAATGCACGAATATACAAACACGACAGCACATTTATCTACTCTGTAGCACACGTATGGATTTACTGCAACAAGAGAGTTAGATGTGGCCCTTGTGGCTAAAGGGATCAAGGGGGTATGGAGAGAAGGCAGGTACAGGATACTGAGTTGGACGATCAGCCATGATCATATTGAATGGCGGTGCAGGCTCAAAGGGTCGAATGGCCTACTCCTGCACCTATTTTCAATGTATCTATGTAAGAGTAATTGACTTTTGAATGTAAATGAACGAATTGCGTAAAATTAAAAAAAAAACACGTTGCCCTCGTTTTCACATTGCAGGACAGCAGCAAAGATTATCTTTGGACAACAGTAATGAAAATGTACTTACTTAAAACGTAATTTATTTATTTTTGCCACGGGATCAAATGTTATTATTTTATTTCAGAGATCATTTATTTTTCATGAACTAATTTGTTTTGTTTTTTAATGAAGGATCGCGGAACCGGTACTTAAATGTCCTTATGTCAAAATCTTTAATCTATAGAAGTGAGATCGACCAACTGACCAAATGGTGCCAGCACAACAACCTGGCTCTCAACATCAGTAAGACCAAAGAACTGATTGTGGACTTTGGTAGGGGAAGGATGCGGACTCACAATCCTGTTCACATCAATGGGTCTGTTGGAGAGGGTCAAAAACTTCAAATTCCTGGATGTGCATATTTCCGAAGATCTTTCCTGGACCCAGAACACTGATGCAATTATAAAGAAGGCACATCAGCGACTCTACTTCCTGAGAAGATTACGGAGATTCGGCATGTCGAAGAGGATTCTCCTAAACTTCTACAGGTGCACGGTAGAGAGCATTCTGACTGGTTGCATCGTGGCCTGGTTCGGCAACTTGAACATCCAGGAGCGAAAAAGACTACAGAAATTGTGACCACTGCCCAGTCCATCACTGGCTCTGACCTCCCCACCATGAAGGGATCTATCGTAGTCGCTGCCTCAAAAAGGCAGACAAAATCATCAAAGACCCACACCAACCTGGTCACACACTCATTTCACCATTGCCATCGGGAAGAAGGTACAGGAGCCTGAAAACTGTAACATCCAGGTTCAGAACAGCTTCTTCCATACAGCCATCAGGCTATAGAAACATAGAGAAACATGGACAATAGGTGCAGGAGGAGGCCCTTCAGCCCTTCGAGCCAGCACCGCCATTTATTGTGATCATGGCTGATTGTGCCCTATTAATAACCCGTGCCTAACTTCTCCCCATATCCCCTGACTCCACTAGCCCGAGAGCTCTATCTAACTCTCTCTTAAATCCATCCAGTGACTTGGCCTCCACCGCCCTCTGTGGCAGGGAATTCCATAAATTCACAACTCTGGTTGAAAACGTTTTTTCTCAACTCAGTCTTAAATGACCTCCCCTTTATTCTAAGACTGTGGCCCATGGTTCTGGACTCGCCCAACATTGGGAACATTTTTCCTGCATCTAGCTTGTCCAGTCCTTTTATAATTTTATATGTTTCTATAAGATATCCCCTCATCCTTCTAAACTCCAGTGAATACAAGCCTAGTCTTTTTAATCTTTCCTCGTATGACAGTCCCGCCATCCCAGGGATCAATCTCGTGAACCTACGCTGAACTGCCTCAATCACAAGTAAGAATTTAATTGTCCCATCCGGGACATATGACAATAAAACACTCTTGACTTGACTCTTGACTCTACACAAATTTATTTCTGGCATGGGGCGGGCAGGTTTGTCAGCATCTTTCACGGGGATGAAACAAATCTCCACTGCGACCGTCAATTTGTAAAAAGAAAATGCGGTTAGTTCATTGGAAAGTGAAACTTTAGTCGGAGTAACACTTGAATGCAAAATAAACAATTAGACAGCGAATAGTTGGAAATTAGGCAACAATAGACAATAGACCATAGGCAATAGACAATAGGTGCAGGAGTTCCACACCACCACCGATGTCAGGCTAACTGCTCTATAATTCCCTGTTTTCTCTCTCCCTCCTTTATTAAAAAAGTGGGATAACATTAGCCACCCTCCAATCCACAGGAACTGATCCTGAATCTATAGAACATTGGAAAATGAACACCCATGCGTCCACGCTTTCTAGAGCCACCTCCTTAAGTACCGTGGGATTCAGACCATCAGACCCTGGTGATTTATCAGCCTTCAGTCCCATCAGTTTACCCAACACCATTTCGTGCCAAATGTGAATTTCCTCCAGTTCATCCAGTTCATCCATCACCCTAGTACATCTGGGAGATTGTTTGTGTCTTCCTTAGTGAAGACAGATCCAAAGTACCTGTTCAACTTGTCTGCCATTTCCTTGTTCCCCATAATAATTTCAACTTTCAGTCCAAGAGATGAACTTTGGTCTTAACTAATTTTTTCCTCTTCACATACCTAAAGAAGCTTTTACAACACAATACAATACAATACAATCAGTTTTATTTGTCACATTGCACATAAAGTGCAAGTGAAATGAATTTGCCAGCAGCGGTACAATGAGAAAGAACACACAAAAACACAATAAAATTTTAACACAAACATCCACCACAGCATTCATCACTGTGGTGGAAGGCACAAAATTTGGCCAGCCCTCCTCCATTTCCCCCCGTACTATCCTCCTTTATATTCTTGGCTAGCTTACCTTCGTCCCTCATCTTTTCTACCTGTATTGGCTTTTTAGTTATCTTCTGTTGCTCTTTAAAAGGTTTTCGTAATCTTCTGGTTTCCTGCTCAACTTTGCTATGTTATACTTCTTCTCTTTTATTTTTATACTGTCCTTGACTTTCCTTGTCAGCCACGGTCGTATCTTACTCCCCTTAGAATCTTTCATCCTCTTTGGAATGAATTGATCCTGCACCTTCTGTATTATTCCCAGAAATATCTGCCATTGTTGTTCCACTGTCATCCTTGCTGGGGTTTCTTTCCAGTCACCTTTGGCCAGCTCCTCCTTCATACCTCCATAGTCCCCTTTGCTCTAAGAATCTGCTCTAAGAATCCATCATGGAGGCACTCCACAAACTCCCTTTTTTGGGGTCCAGTACCAACCTGATTTCCCCAGTCTACCTGCATGTTGAAATCTCCCATAACCACCGTAGCATTATCTTTGCTACATGTCCATTTTAACTCTTGATTCAACTTGCACCCTATATCCAGGCTACTGTTTGGAGGCCTGTAGATAACTCCCATTAGTGTCTTTTTACCCTTACGATTCCTCAGTTCTATCCATTCTGACTCTACATCTCCTGATTCTATGTCACCCCTCGCAAGGTACTGAATTTCATTCCTTACCAACAGAGCTATCCCACCCCCTCTGCCCACCTGTCTGTCTTTTTGATAGGATGTAAACCCCTGAATATTCATTTCCCAGCCCTGATCCTCTTGCAGCCATGTCTCTGTAATTCCCACAACATCATACTTGCCAATTTCCAACTGAGCCCCAAGCTCGTCCACTTTATTTCCTATACTTCGCATATTCATATGCAACACTTTAACTTCAGTATTCACCTCCCCTCTCACATCGGTTACTATTGCCCCTGACCTTACTCTCTTACCCCTTCCTGAACTTGCCTTCTCTTTAGTACTTCTCGTACTTATGCAGAAATATCAAAACCCTGGGGTACCAACCTGCTTCTACCTGCTTTAAGTTTTTGCGCTGGGCAGTGAGTGAGAATATCTTAGGGTTGGTAATCATTCTCAGAATGTAACTAGACTTACCATTTAGGCCCTTTTGTACATATGGCATGAAGCTATACGCCGTCTGGGAAATTGTAAACAAACATCAAGAGATAGTCAGACCTTTTTGCATCAATGAAACATGTTCACGTTAGACGTGATGTTTTGTGTTCAAGGTCAGGTTTGTTAATCCTACACTTTCAGTGTGCCTGGTAAATAAGGCTGACCTCTGAAACATGAAAGGAAATTCTCAGGCCGATTAAATAGTCAGCTTGGTGAGTTCACAAACTTGCTTTTGTAACGTAGCATTAGGATGTTGGAGCCTGTTTGACCATTCCATTAGATCACACCTTATCCATATCTCGTTAATTAATCCGGTTCCATTTTAGGGTTATCATTGGGGGGGGGAAACCATATTTTTACATTTGGAATCTGAATTTGTATTTGGTCCTGAACAGTCGGCTAAATATCTTCTTTCCTGGATGAACAAAATATTTCTCCATTATAGAATAGAACAATTTTAATCTCTAACTTTCCATTGTTTGTTCATTTGGTCAGTTAAGATTTTTTTTTCAAGTAAAATTCTGGGATTATTAAACAAATTTTAATTAAAAAAAATAAGTAAATACACTTTTTGGCCTTTTGAGTGCCATTTATTATGATTACAACTGAACTCTGTGTAGAAAGAACTGCAGCTGCTGGTTATCACCAAAGATAGACACAAAATGCTTTTTCTGAAGAAAGGTCTCGACTCGAAATGTGAGGGAGGGATTGGGTGAGGAGAGGAGGAGAGGGGAAAGAAGAGGGAGGGTGAAGAGGAGGGGGGGAGAGTGCTGGGGATGAGGGGAAGTGAGCCACACCTGCGCAGTTGGGGGCTATAGGTGAGTGGTGGAATATTGCGTTGGGGAATGGGTTGCGTTGGGGGACCAGTCCTCCCGTGTGACAGGGACCCAACAGGTCCCACTTAGACTAATTAAAATTTAAGTAAACTTTTTCCCAA
The DNA here is from genome assembly GCF_010909765.2 of Amblyraja radiata. NCBI lineage: Eukaryota > Metazoa > Chordata > Chondrichthyes > Rajiformes > Rajidae > Amblyraja > Amblyraja radiata. Next base: position 117,026,653 of record NC_045958.1, read on the forward strand.
TGTCTCCCCCATCTGTGATGAATGTCTATCCCAAGAAGCAACTATAGCACATTCCTTTGTTTTTTGTATGAAAATCCAAAAATGTTGAAATGAAATTTTTGAAATTTTTACAAAATTATTTAAAATAATATTGATACCAAATGCAGAATTGATTATTTTTGGAACTAATGGAAGGCAGCCCTGAGCTAACTGCGTCCCAAAAGAACCTACTTAATTACGGTTTAATAATGGGGAAAAAACTCATACTTAAATTCTGGAAAAACGCCCCTACACCAACAATAAATATGTGTATTTCAAATATGTCCGAAATGCTACACCTGGAAGATATGAGATTCCTTCTAGCAGGCAAACTAGACCATTTCCAAAAGATTTGGTCTCCATTTATCGACTTACTACAAGTATAAGGTGCAACAGAATTCTGAAAATAAATGGTTTCAGGACCTGGTGAGGGGGGAGGAAAATTACGAAGTTGGTATATCCCTTTTATCTCTTTTTTTTACTTTCTGTTTTCTTTTTCTCTTTTTCTTTTTCTATGGCTTACTTCTTAACTTTTTTTTGAATTTTTTGTGTCTAAGGGTCTTTTTTTGATCACTCTTTCACACACTTACTATCCTATCTCACTTTCTTTACTTTTCTTCTTTTTATGAAGTGGTACAGGAAATGTATTATGTTATTTTTGGCTTATATTATTGTAATGTACACTACTAATAAATAAAATTATTTTAAAAAAAAAGACTAGTTAAAATTAAAAACCCCCAAATTAGTGCAAAAAGCCCCAAATGCTTAGTGCAATTAAGACTTTGTAGTCCATAGTTTAGTGTTTGTAGTCCTGGTTGATCGTGTTAAACATGCATTATAAGATGAAAGAGCGGGTGGTAATGGGACAAATAAAGAAACATTTTGTCTGAAGGAAATGAAGAAGCAGAACCTTTGTCTCTATTCACTAAAGGAAAATACTATGAATGTAAGCAATCCAAGATAAAAATACTGGAACATGTATTTGAAATTATTAAAGTCTGTATCAAGTCGGGAAGGCTGACGTGCCCAGAATAAAGATGAGGTGCAATTTTCTGTTCTTAACATTGAGCTGCATTGAAACAATGTGGGAGATTGAGGACAGAGAGGTGTTTATAGAAGTGGGATTGAGAATTATGCTCAGGATCAGGATCAAAGCTGTCTACAAAGCACATACAATATACTACCAATCAATATTTATTAACCGAGACCTCAAGGTGGACAGTAAATACTGTATAATTAGGGCTTCCGTTTTTGTTTTTTATTGATACAAATATAAACAAAAATGCTACTGAATATCATAGTCATAGAGTCTTACAGCATTGAAACAGGCCCTTCGGCCCAATTTAAGGGCCTGTCCCACGAGCATGCGACTGCATGCGGCAAGCGCGACCAAACCGGAAGCGGGGGCCACGCGGGGGTGGCGCGGAGGTCGAGTGATCCCCGTACAGGGCCTGTCCCACGAGCATGCAACTGCATGCGGCGAGCGCGACCAAACCGGGAAGCGTGGGCCGCGCAGAGGTCGAGTGAGTGACGTGCAGTTCGAGCGAAGTCCACGGGAAGTTCACGCGTGACGTACGGCGTCAATACACTGTGCATGCCCGTCGAGGCGGTGCGTACGGCCTCAATGCGGCTGCGGGCCGGCAGGCCGTTGCCACGCGGAATTTTTGAACACTGTCAGTTTTCCGGAGCCCCGCGTGATGTCGGGACCAGCTCCGTACAACTCCATACGGCTCCGGCGATCGAAGTGGGACCAGCCCCGCGAGGCCGTACGGCTCAAGCGACCACGTTAGGTCGCGCTTGCCGCATGGAGTCGCATGCTCGTGGGACAGGCCCTTTACTCACACCGACCAACATGTGCCATCTACACTGGTCCCACTATCCTGCATTTGGCCTGTACCCCACTAAACCTGTCCTATCCATGTACCTGTCTAAATGTTTCTTAAATGTTGCGATAGTACCTGCTTCAACTACATCCAAAGTTACCCCTCAGGTTCCTAATAAATCTTCCCCCCTCACCTTAAACCTTTGTCCTCTGGTTCTTGATTCCCCTCGTCTACTTAGAAACTTGTTTTTTATTGATTCCCCGCAACAATGTTTCCCAGTGATCTCTGTCACAATATGATTTCACATTTTCTTTGATTTTGCTTTAATGTTGCTTTCAAAATTCTCATATAGATAATAGACATACAAGTTTAGTTGTGGCGGAAAAAAAACCAGAGGAGGTGTTTGTTCATGATTGCATGAAATAATATGAACGGTTTTATTGAAGGAATAATTATGATCTGATCTGCTAATGCTGATTTCAATTGAGTTATGCTTTAAGAGATTGAAAGTTAATGCATCTTTTTTGTATGAGGTTTTATCTTAATAAGCAAAGTACATAACTGTGTTGAAAAGTAATAAAAATAAATCAAGTACTCAAAAATACTCAAAAAGTAATCAAAAATAAATACTGTACATTCTAGTTTCATTTGCAGTGAGTATCTGGGAAACTGAACGGGAGGAGATATAAGGAGATGTTATCTCCAATATTTTCTATTTTTATTTGAGATTTCAAACATACACTGTATTTTGCAGTATCTTTTATGCTTAGAATCGATCATCAGGGCAGACATCAAATACTAGGGCCTGCTTTCACATTCCCATTCAGAAGCCTATCTCAGGCCATTTATCCACGTTTCATACCAAAGCTGAGCAAATACATTTGTAATCAAATGACACAGTTCTGAAAATGTCACTGTCATTAAATGATAAAAAAAGTGTATAAATCTGATGAAGGGTCTCGACCCGAAATGTCACCTATTCCCACTCTCCAGAGATGCTGCCTGACCCGCTGAATTGCCTCAGCATTTTGTCTATCTTTCTCATAATAAAAAGTGAAACAGATTAGCATAGAACATTCACATCGATTGATTCACATTTATGGTATCTAACACTTGCTTAATTGTGAATTTTTTAGTTTATGTTTGGTTTAGTTTAGTTATTGCCACCTGTTCCAAAGTCCAGTGAAAATATTTTGTTTGCTCACTATCCAATCATAGAAAAGATTATACATGAATACAATCAAACTATCCACAGTGCACAGATAAAGGATAAAGGTACAACATTTAGTGCAAGGTATAACATTGATGTCCGATAAAGTCTGGCAGTTCAAAGGTCACCAATTAGGTAGATGGGAGGTCAGGACCACAGTCTAATTGATCAGAGAACGGTTCAGTTGCTTGATAACAGCTGGGAGGAAACTGTCCCTGAATCGGGAGGAATGTATTTTCAAACTTCTGTACTTCTTGTCTGATGGGAGAGGGGAGAAGAGGGAGAGACTGGGGTGAGTGTAGGAAGGAACTGCAGATGCTGGTTTAAACGTAAGATATACACAAAATGCTGGAGTAACTCAGCGGTACAGGTAGCATCTCTGAGGAGAAGGAATGGGTGACGCTTTGGGTCGAGACCCTTCTTCAGAAAGAAGAGTCTGAAGAAGGATCTCGACCCGAAACGTTACCCATTCCCCCCAGAGTGACTGGGGGGAGACTGGTCCTTGATTATGCTGGCAACCTTGCTTAGGCAGCGGGAAGTGTGGATACCTTCACTAAAGAAGTTAAATAATGGGAGGAGGGGACTCTATTCCTTGTTGTAGATCTTGGTCTTGTAACTGAACATTTATGATAGAACAAAATCCCAAATCACATGCAAATTTGACCATTGGACTCCCTGACAGTTAAATATAGTACATCTCGAAAGGCTGTTAGCACCAACTGCAACTAATTTAAGTTACCATAAGGATGATATGGCCATAGTCCAAGAAACTCTTACTCAATGAGATAGCGTCACCATCAGTTCTGTGTTAAATCTTTTCCAAGAAAGAGAGAGGTTACAAAAATAAATGTAAAAAACTGTGTTTTAAAAAAAAGTTAAAAGCAATGGATAAAAGGAAAATATCTCTTTGCACAGTAATATGTTTTTTGGGGGGGGTTTTTTGCAGTCACTTGGGATTTGGATTCAGAAACTCAAAATACATCGAATTAGTAAAAATCTGAATCAAAAGAAGAAGTACATAAAATACCCAAACACAAGACAAAATGGGCAGAATTATATCAGGTTACATTTAGTGAGAAGAATATCTTAGAGGCAAAATAGGTACCATAACAACCTAATGTTTAAAGCAAGAAAACAAAGTGCTGGGGGTTAGACACAAAATGCTGGAGTAGCTCAGCGGGTTAGGAAGCATCTCTGAAGAAAAGGAATAGATTACATTTTGGGTCGACCCTCCTTCAGGTCTGAAGAAGGGACTCGACCCGAAACGTCATAACCATATAACCATATAGGGGGCGCTGTCCTGTGCACGGCTGCCCTGCCAGCAGTTGTCTGTCTTTTCACCGTTTTATTTTTATTTTTAGTTAGTTAAAGTGTTTTGTTTGGAGGTCTAGACTTTTTTGTGTGGTGGGGGGGGGGGGGGGGGGAAGGGGGAAACAACCTTTCAGGGTCCCTACCTGGTCGGAGAGGCAGCTTTTCTCCGGGCTGCAGCTGCGACCCGTCCTCGCGGCCTACCAGCAGGCCTGGAGCGGCGTTTCCTGTCGCGGACCGCCCAGAACCTCGGCTTCGGCGGCGGCACAGCGCTGGAGCGCTATCGTGGAGCGGGCGATGCCTTGCCTGGGTCGCCGCGCTGGAGCTCCGGTGAGCTGAGACCGCCGGGTAAAACATCGCGGAGCTGCGGGACTGTGGAGCGGCCAGCTGCGGGCAGCGGCGCCGAACTTTACACCGAGAGCCTGGGATCTCGCGACGAGATCGCCAGTTGTGGAGCTCCAACCGGCGCGGCCTTGTCGGCTTCGGAAGCCGCGGCCTCCAGTACGGAGGCGGCCGTTCCAGGGTTCCCAAGTCGCTGTGAGGACTCTCCCGACGCCGGAGCACCACCACCCGGCGAGAACGGCCAGGAACATCGGGCCTCCGTAGAGGCAACTGTGGAGGCCTCAATAGGCCCGACTATGGGTGAACTGGGGTTGGGGACTGGACTTTGTGCCTTCCCTCATGGTGGGAGCCATTGTGGGGGGATATTCTTTGTGTTTAAGACTCTCATTGGTGTTATGTCTGTATTCTTTCTTTGTGTGCTGCAAAATGGCAAAAAGCATTTCACTTCATTACACCTCGGTGTATGTGAATGTGACCAATAAAATACCTTTGATACTTTGATACTTTGATATAACAATTACAGCACGGAAACAGGCCATCTCGGCCCTTCTAGTCGGTGCCAAACTCTTATTCTCCCCTAGTCCCATCTACCTGCACTCAGACTATAACCCTCCATTCCTTTCCCGTCCATATAACTATCCAATTTATTTTTTAATGATAAAATCGAACCTGCCTCCACCACTTCCACTGGAAGCTCATTCCACACAGCTACCACTCTCTGAGTAAAGAAGTTCCCCCTCATGTTAAGAGGGAGTTAGATGTGGCCCTTGTGGCTAAGGGGATCAGAGGGTATGGAGAGAAGGCAGGTACGGGATACTGAGTTGGATGATCAGCCATGATCATATTGAATGGCGGTGCAGGCTCGAAGGGCCTAATGGCCTACTCCTGCACCTAATTTCTATGTTTCTATGTTTCTATGTTACCCCTAAACTTTTGTCCCTTAATTCTCTAATCATGTCCTCTTGTTTGAATCTTCCCTACTCTCAATGGAAAAAGCTTATCCACATCAACTCTGTCTATCCCTCTCATCATTTTAAAAACCTCTATCAAGTCCCCCCTTAACCTTCTGCGCTCCAAAGAATAAAGACCTAACTTGTTCAACCTTTAATTTATTCCTTTTCTATTCCTTTTCTCCAGAGATGCTGCCTGACCTGCTGAGTTACTCCAGCATTTTGTGTCTATCTTTGGTATAAACCAGCATCTGCAGTTCCTTGCGACAGAAGGTGCTGGAGGAACTTAGAGGGCCAGGCAGCATCTGTGGAGGGAAATGGTCAGAAGATGTTTTGGTGAAGACCTTTCTTCAGAACTTGAGTAGAAATGAGATTAGTTAATAGAAAGAGGTGTAGCGGCCGATTTTTATATCGTTCAAGAGATTACTCCCTCTAGTCACTAAGGAAATTACATGGTTAAAGGAGAATGTTGTAATACGCATGTGAGCTCTCCGTTAGACCTACAGAGCTTCTTTGCAGATAAAACTTCATAACACAGTCTTTTGATTAATAGTTTCTTTATTGTTGAAAACAATAAGGTATACATCCGACTTTATACTCCGGCTCGAACACTCTAATCTTTGTCAAACTCCAGCATATCGCTTAAATGTTAGAAAACTCCTCTTGTCTTGGTTAAACGTCACATGGTCAAAGGGTATGCCTTCCTCATGTAAGTCTAAAACTAAACTAAAAACCAGGCCTCTGCGCAAGAAACCTAGCTCTAAACACGCCCTAGAATACGTCATAAATCCCACCCACATAATAACGGGCAGTCTAAAAGTTAAAGGCAAATGCCATAATTAATGACACACAAAATAAGCCAAATGGCCACTACATAACGGCACCTAATTGTTCAGTGTATATAATGAGGCAATTATTAATAAACATAAAAAAAAGTACCCTTGAAGACTTCACATATATCAAAAGCAAAAAGTCGGGGAATTGAACCCTGGTCTCCCACGTGACAGGTGGGGATACTGACCACTATACTAACGAGAAAAATAGCAGGCACTATATATCCGCAATCAGAATTCTTCATCGACTCTTCCATCTTCATTTTCGCCTTCTAGAAGCAAGCATAACTTGATTATTGATCTTATTAAAACACTGTTTTTAGTTTAAAGTCGTACCGTGCGCACCAAACCCTTAAAATCAGGCATGATACCCAGAATATAGTCCAAAACATAACAGTCCAAAGCTTTGATAGCATGAAACTTCTTCCTCCATGTCCGATCAACTCATGGATGTGTTGTAACAACAACGTTGGGCGGCTGCAAGCCGGCAGCCCTGCCAGCAGCATGTTAGTTTTTTCAACTTTTTTTGATTTTTTTAGTGTGTCTCATTGTGTGTTTTTAATGTTTCTTTGTGTGTCTTGTGTGGGGGGTGTATTGTATTGTATTGTATTGTATTCAAATTTATTGTCATTGTCTCAATTAGAGACAACGAAATGAATTTTCCTTACAGGCAGTATCATAAAAATAAATAAATAATAAATAACAAAACATATTAAAGATAAAATTGAATTAAAAAAATTGAATTAAAAAAAGAAAAGCACAAACACAGAAAGTCCACGACACAACTTAACACAGTGGCACCAAGGTGAGGAAGGCACCATAGTCCAGCCAGCCTCCCCTCCGATCTTCCCAGATGTTCATCCGTGGTCTGGGCCTTCCGAGCACCTGCAGTCGCCGCACCGGGCGGCCCTATGTTCAGGCCCTCACGCCGGGCTGGTGGAACGCCGACGCCGATCCCCGACGGTGAACATCCTCCTCCTCAGCGTCCCGGACCTCCTGATCAGCCGCCTCCCGCAGCCGGAGTCCGCAGCTCCCGAGTCCGCAGGCCGAGCCGGGCGGAGTCGCAGGGCCCCGCGTTGTTGATCAGCGCCGCCCGCATTGGGAGCTCCGCAAACCGCAGCTCCATGATGTCGGTGCAGCAGGCCCAGCACTCCGGGCTCCAGACGGCAATCCCCGGTAAGGCATCGCCAGCCCCGCGATGTTACAGCGCTGTCCCGCCGCTGCTGGAGCTCTGGTCGATCCCGGCAGGAAAGGCCGCGCCAATCCAGTAGGTAGGCCGCTGGTGGGGGTGAGGACGTGACTCGAATAATAGTCGTGTCCTCTCCAGGAAGCGACCGAAGGACGGTATCCCCCTTACCGTGCCCTCTTCCCCCACATAAAGACATTTAAAAAAATATAAAAAACACATTTTAACATAACTAAAAAAACAAAAAACAAAAAGATACCGGGCTGAAGGTGGAGGCTGCTGGCACCAGCGCCACCGGAAGTACAATCCGGTGGTGTGGGGGGGTAAGGGGGAAACCGCTTCGGTCACCTTCTGAAGTAAAACTGAGATGAAGTTTTACCCATCCTACTCTGTTCCTATGGGTATTCAAAGCCATGAAATCCGGTAGACCTCGATTGTGGAATTGATCCAACTGCTGACTCACTAGGAGTAGTTTTTCCTCTTGGTCCAGAGTTCATCGTCTTCGATGCTCTAGAGCTGCTTCTTGAGCCTTCTCTTTCCAATATATCCTTCTTAGATTTGGCCGCCGCCATCTTTGTTTTTAGTTCCAACTGTTCTTTTCATCGCCTGATCTGCTCATTAATCCGTTCTTCTAGTCACCTTATCCGTTCATCTTGACACGTCCTCTCTTCTTCTTGTCGCCTTATGTCTTCTTTCTGTTGCATCCTCTCTTCTCTCATCTGTTCTTCTTGTCACTCAATCTCATGTTTCTTCTTCAAGGCATCCGCTTCTATAGAGAGAGCGGCTAGATCAGCTTCAACTCCCAATCGAGCAGAAACCCTCGATACCGAACTGATTATAGAACCAGATTTATGTCCTGATCGTCATATAGATACATTCGAGATACTATCACGTGGTGTAAGTTCATCTTCCATTCCAGCACCTTGTTGCATCGCACTTCCAGCTGTTGAGCGCGTACGTTGTGGTATCATTTCAGATAACCACTCCTCCGCCTCATCCATGTAATCATTGAATATCTCCACCCTGTCTCCCCACCACTGGGTGTGGCTTTCACGTTCTTTCAGAGATGGCTCCATCAGTGCATTATGTTTATCTTGAACCTCCTGGCAGAGGTTAAGTAGTTGGCTCATATTAGATTCCACTTTGATTGCGTTCTTATCTGAATCTATTAATTTCTTCTGTTTCTCAATTAATCTGGTTACCTGTTTCCATAATTTGTTTCTCATTTTCTCGGCCTTTTCCAGAAATAGAACTCAGCCTTTCTCAGTGAATTTAACTTGTCTCCTTGGTCTTTCATCGCCACCTCGTGCATCCTCAGACGTGCGTCCTCAGGCCTTCTTCATCTTCTTGCTCCATGATTTTAAACAGGTCTTGGCAGATTGCCAAGTCTTTAAATTGAACGAACAAAGTCTTCTTCTGGCTGCTTTAGTTTTGTTTTTTAAACATCTTCTCCAGAACAATAACAAACTGAATATGCAGACAACATCCCTTCAACATCCATGGGCTTAATAGTGACGTTAGTTCAAAAGGAATGTGCCTTATCTTCACTTCAAAACAATCCAAGGTCGGACTGGCTGGATTTCTACAGACAGTGGGAAAACACTTTTATTGGCTATCTTCCAAGCTAGTGGCTCGCATTCATTTATCTGGCTCTTCTTTACAGAAGCCATTTAAAATTAAAGTTTTGCAGCTTCAAAATTCAAATAAATAATAGTCAATTTCTACTCACAATTTCTTGAGAATGTCTTCCGATCTTCAGCTAAGTCGTGTCGCTGTTGATAAACCTCTAGGCCATCTCTGGCTGAGATCTATTGTCTTCAGTTCCTAGCTGGAACCGGTCTTCTGGCCAAAACCTTTTTCGAGATCCAAGCCTTTCTTCTGTCCCACTCTCTGGGATGGGCTCTCACCTCCCGACAGAGGTATCCTTCGACTTTATACAGCGGCAGATTTTTATAGCCACTAAGGAATTTACATGGTTAAAGGAGAATGTCGTAATGCACATGTGAGCTCTCTGTAAGATCTTCAGAGCTTCTTTACAGATAAATCTTCATAACACAGTCATTTGATTCATAGTTTCTTTATTGTTGAAGAAAAACAATAAGGTATGCATCTGACCTTATTCTCCGGCTCGTATACTCTAATCTTCGTCAAACTCTAGCATATCGCTTAAACGTTAGAAAACTCCTCTTGTCTCGGTTAAACGTCACATGGGCGAAGGGTTTGCCTTCCTCATGTAAGTCCAAAACTAAACTAAAAACTAAGCCTCTGCGCAAGAAACCTAGCTCTAAAAACGCCCTAGAATACGTCATAAATCCCACCCACATAATAATGGGCAGTCTAAAAGTTAAAGGCAAATGCCATAATTAATGACACACAAAACAAGCCAAATGGCCACTGCAAGAGGCGAGCAGAAAAGGTGGGCAAGAGCTGGCAAGTAATAGTTGAACCCAGCAAAGAAGGCAAGTTTTCAAATCCACTCTTACATTGATGTTAACCCCTGATATGGATTTAGAATGTTGCATATAATAACCCAATTGTTCAAAAAGAACTTGAAAACATTCACAATGGGAGAAATAACTAAGAATAGTGCAGAAGGACCAAGGTTTAGAGGGATATGGGCCAAACACAGGCAGGTGGGACTTGAGAAGATGAGAAATGTTGGCCGTTATGGGCAAGTTGGGCCAAAGGGCCTGTTTCGAGGCTGTAAGATTCTATGACTAAAATAACTTGGAACGTAAAGCTTGAGTACACCAGTGCATGAATTTCAGGGACAGCCATGGTCAAAGTGGATGATAAGGCAAATTATATGAGAAAAGTTGAACTTTTATACTTGATTCTTGCTGTCTATTCCAAGACCACTTTATCCGCATGCTGTACTTTACCTTTCAAAAATATTAAGAATATCAGTTGCCAATCTCCATAACAATCAATTTAACACATGCAGCTAAACTGTCTGCATTCACCTGCATGCTAGGATCAGGAATTTCCTGGTATAAATCCTGTTTTTCGCTTAGCTTCTTTCAACCCGATGCAAAAATTATTTTTATTGATAACCTTCTTCACTGTCTAATGACACCACCTATTCTCTCTGCATCTGCACTGCTGGTCAACCTCTTTGCTCCCTCACTGCTCGACACCTCGCTGCACCCGCTCTGCTGGACAACCTCTCTGCTCCCTCACCGCTGGATACTCTCTCCACCTGCACCTGCACCGCTGGACACCTCTCTGCACCCTCACCATCATGCTCAAATACTCAACTCTGCAGATGACTGGTTTCTTCAACAACCACATCCCATCCTGCATCCAGGTCGTTAAACAGCTTGGACTTCTGCGTCGACCCCGTTTCATCCACAGAGGCTCTCGGCGCAAGCTTGTTTGCTTCAACCACGGACATTCCATTCCATCCATCTGCTCACTACCACGCTCTGCCCCCCCCTCACCCGCGTCACCCCCCATCCCAGCTGACCGCATGCATTGTCAATCCGGGACAACCTCAGATCTCTCCAGCCTGCCCCCATCCCTCCACCCTCTCATAATGCCAACTTTGCCCTCCTCAACACCAGGTTGCTCAACAACAAAGCCCATGCCCTCCATGAACTAATCCTTGACAACACTCTGGACTTCCTTCTGCTCACTGAGACCTGGCAACAACCCAATGTCTTCTTCTCCCTCAATCAAACATCCCTCCTGGATTTAATTACATTTCCAATCCCCGCCCCTCCCGCCATGGAGGTGGCCTCGCTGTTATTTTCAACCAGAATTTTCGTATCACTGAACTCACCTTCCCCCCAGTAGCATCATTTGAATTCCTCGCCTTCAAAGCCCTTTCCTCCATGACAGTCATCCTCATTTACCGGCCACCTAAACCAAACCCCTCCTTCCTATCTGACTTCACTGAACTCCTCACACTTGCCTCATCCCTCTCCCCACGTCTGCTGCTACTTGGTGACTTAAATATTCACATGGACTCCCCCAACTGCAAGCTCGCATCTGAATTCGCCTTTTTACTTGACAACTTCTCTCTCACTCAGCATGTCACCTTTCCCACCCATGACAAAGGTCACATCCTTGACCTGGTCTGCTCCACAAATCAACCGGTACTCGACCTCCATCCTTGCCTCTTCCCCCTCTCTGATCATAAGCTTATACGGTTCACCATCCCTTCTCCGACACCTCGCCCCCGCTTCCTCCGAGAAATCACCTTCCGTAATCTAAAATCCATTGATTCCCACCATCTCTCTGACCTGCTCTCCACCACTCTCCCCCTGGACTCAACCCATATCTCACCTGATGATCTCACAAACCATCTCAACTCCACCTTGTCTACCTCCCTTAACACTATGGCCCCCCTCAAAACAAGAACCGTAACTTTCAACACATCTTCACCCTGGTACACACCTGCACTTCGTAAACTGAAACAGACTGGTCGCCGACTTGAACGACTCACAAAGAAATCATCTCTCACAGTCCACCTTGAAGCTTACAAACTCCACCTCACTGACTACAAAGATGCCCTCATTGCTGCAAAATCTGCCTACCTCTCCTCCATATTCACCGATCCCTGCCTAAACCACAGAACCCTCTTCTCCACAGTGGGCAACCTCCTCAAGCCTCGAGCCAACACTCTCCCTACCTCTACTCCGGATCTCTGCAACTCATTCCTCCACTTTTTCGCTGATAAAATCAGCACCATCTATCAATCTTTATCCCCTGTACCCGACTCCCCAGCATCTACTCCACCACCTACCAAGGCCCCTCCTTTCAACATCTCCACTGACCTCCTTACCCCTCCTCCACACTGCCCCCCTCTCCTAGTTTGACCTGGTCACCCCTACTGAAATCTCCAAACTCATCAGCTCTTCCAAACCCACTACCTGCTCCCTCGACCCTCTCCCCACTCCCCTGCTGAAGTCCTGCCTCCCCGTTCTCTGCCCCTACCTCACTAATCTCTTCAACTCCTCATTGTCCCAAGGAATTGTCCCCTCCGCTTTCAAAACTGCTGCTGTTATACCAATCTTAAAGAAACCTGGTCTTGATCCCTCCTCTCTCATTAACTACCGCCCAATCTCAAACCTCCCCTTTCTTTCAAAAACCCTGGAGCGTATTGTTGCGTCGCAACTTCATTCCCACCTCCTTGCGTATAACCTACTTGAACCCCTCCAATCTGGCTTTCGCCCCCTCCATAGCACAGAAACTGCTCTCATCAAAGTCCTCAACAACCTCCTCACCTCTGCTGACACTGGTTCCCTCAACATCCTCATCCTCCTCGACCTGAGCGCAGCCTTCGATACAGTGAACCATAACATCCTGCTCACCAGACTCAAAGACCTCGGCAATGAAGGCTCTGCACTCAGCTGGCTCCGTTCCTACCTTTCCAACAGATCCCACTTCATCTCTCTCCACAACCACACCTCTGCTACAGCCACAGTCACTCAATGCGTTCCTCAAGGCTCCGTACTTGGCCCCATCCTCTTCATCATCTACATCCTCCCCCTTGGTCAGATACTCCACCACTTCAACCTGGACTTCCACTGTTACGCTGATGACACCCAGATCTACCTCGGCACCAAATCCCCCCACAACCCTCCCCCCTCTCCCATATCAACTCCTGTTTGTCAGCTATAAAAACCTGGATGCAACATAATTTCCTCAAACTCAACAGCGATAAGACAGAATTCCTCCTCATAGGCTCCAAAGCCACACTCAGCAAAATCAATAACCCCACTCTCACCATCGACGGCACCACTGTCTCCCCATCTCCCCAGGCCCTGCAACCTTGGCGTGATCTTTGATTCCACCCTCTCCCTTGAGCCTCACATCCGCCATGTCATTAAAACCTCCTTCTTTCATCTCCGCAACATCGCCAAACTCAGACCCTCTCTCACACCTCCCGCTGCTGAAAGACTCATCCATGCCTTCATCTCCTCCCGACCTGGACTATTGCAACTCACTTCTCCTTGGCATCAGCTCCACCTACATCAACCGACTCCAACTGGTCCAGAACGCAGCCGCCCGACTCATCACCCACACCAAATCCTGGCATCACATCACTCCAGTCCTCAAACAACTTCACTGGCTTCCCATCTCCCACCGGATCACCTACAAAATCCTGATCCTCACCTACAAAGCCCTCCACCCTCTGGCCCCCCCCCATATCTCACTGACCTCCTCTCCCCCTACCAACCCTCATGGTCCCTCAGATCCACATCAGCCGGTCTCCTCTCCATCCACAAGTCCAACCTCTGCAGTTTTGGGGACAGAGCCTTCTCCAGGGCAGCTCCCAGGCTCTGGAACTCCCTCCCCCAACTGATCCGCAATTCCGTGTCCCTCACCATCTTCCAGTCCCGCCTCAAGACCCATCTCTTCACCTCTGCCTATCCTTAGCCCCACGTCCCCCTCCCTTTTCATCTGTGCATTAATTGCCTCATATTGTGTTTTGTATTGAATTCTGTCTTAACTTTGTGTACTAGTCATGTCTCTACTATTTATTTCATTCCCCTTACATGTTTTTCCTCTACCTGCTAAATTTTTGTAAGGTCCTTGAGACTCTTGAAAGGCGCCCATAAATAAAATTTATTATTATTATTATTATTATTATATAATTTACAAACTTACAAACCATTGCACACTCATTGAAGTCATTGATGTAGTGACAAGTAACAATGAGCATTGACTCATGTAGCACACCACTAGTCACAGACAGTGCCACAAATAATTTTATACATAATTGGCTTGGATAAATGAAACAGAGGGTGAAGGTTTAAGGTTTTGTGTACAATTAGCTAGCTCTTCCTAGAACCCATGCAATTTTAAATTCCAGAGCAGCCTAGCATGCAGAACCTTAAAGGTCGTACTGGAGTATAAATAAAAGGAGTATGAAGAAGGGTTCTGACCTCATACGTCACCTATATTTCTCCAGAGATGCTGCCTGACTCACTGAGTTACTCCAGCATTTTGTGTCTATCTTCAGTATAAACTAGCATCTGCAGTCCCTTCATAGAAACATAGAAACATAGAAAATAGGTGCAGTAGTAGGCCATTCGGCCCTTCGAGCCTGCACCGCCATTCAATATGATCATGGCTGATCATCCAACTCAGTATCCTGTACCTGCCTTCTCTCCATACCCCGTGATCCCTTTAGCCACAAGGGCCACATCTAACTCCCTCTTAAATATAGCCAATGAACTGGCCTCAACTACCTTCTGTGGCAGAGAATTCCAGAGATTCACCACTCTCTGTGTGAAAAATGTTGTTCTCATCTCGGTCCTAAAAGATTTCCCCCTTATCCTTAAACTGTGACCCCTTGTTCTGGACTTCCCCAACATCAGGAACAATCTTCCTGTATCTAGCCTGTCTAACCCCTCAAGAATATTGTACGTTTCTATAAGAACCCCCTTCAATCTTCTAAATTCTAGCGAGTACAAGAAGACTAGGTTGCCTACCCTGTACTTACTGACCTTCTTAGTTACTTCTTCAAACACTCATCAAATTCATGAGACATGATTTTCCACACAATGCTATTCTCATTCAACCCCTGTCCTTTTAAATGAATGCATGAACTTTACGCATTGAGAGCAGTCTGACTAAATTGCAGCAGGCTCTCGTTGGGCCATATCTTCACTATTTCTTCAGCTCCAGTCATAGGTTTGTAACAAAACCCGGTGGTAGTACTATGGGGGGGACAAGACTAACCTCTCTTGAATGAACTCCAAGGAAAGTCCAGAGGAAACTAAGCAATGCATTCTTGAACTGTGAAATTTCAAAACTGCCAGAGGCATTTCTACGTGTAGGAAGGAACTGCAGATGTTGGTTTACACCGATGATAGACACACAAGCCACACACGGGGCATTGTTATATTACAATTTTTTTTTTTTTTTAAATTAATTGGATTTATTGATTTAATTAAATTAATTGGATTAATTCAAACTCCAAACCCTTTTGTAGATGTGAAAAAAGAAACCCAGGTTCATACACATACAAACATGCCAATGATATACTGTATCTAACAAAAACATTGATTTCTCCCCAGCTATAAACTACTGCCATCAACTGCAATAAATATATTTTTACTTGAAGAATGTCATGGCCCAATGTACTGGACACACAATAAGACACACAGTGCAGGAGTAACTCAGTGGGTCAGGCTGCATCTCTGGAGAACAGGGATAGGTGACGTTTTGTGTCGTGACTCTCCTTCAGACTGATACGGGACACAAGGCCTTTCTAATATTTATTGTGAGACTGGTTCACGGTGATTTGACTTCTACGCTTTGTCTAGCAACTAAAGAAGTCTTGAAGGGAAGATAATTGAACATTGTTTGTGAGATTTTACATATGATTCTCTTTGATGTTAAAATAAAATTGTATGTAAAATCAACCAGCTTTAAGTGACTGTTGACAGAAAAAACATCTTCGGGTGATTCAGAATGAAGTAACGGCCATAGATTCTGAGCCAGAAGGACATATGTTAAGAGGACTAAGTAGAAGCTTTTCCAACTGAAAGCACGCACAGATCATGAACGAACATAGATGTTTTGGATTGATGTTATGAGGATACCAAGAGATGGTACAAACATTGAAAGAAATTAACACCGAACATTCGAACATTGAAAACTGGACATGGCGGTGCAGGCTCGAAGGGCCGAATGGCCTACTCCTGCACCTATTTTCTATGCTTCTATGTTTCTATAATGGGTCAACAGAAAGCAGAGCAGGATATGTTTGGCAGCTTCGGATGTGCTAACGTTGACTGAGTGAAAAAGTGAGCGACCTGTTTGCTGAATTTCGGAATGGCTGAGGCACAAGCGACAAAGGAATTTAGCAGCAGGTGGTGTGAAGTGGCAACAAGTCCCCTGCCCCCAACCACTCTTTTGGAAGCTCTGAGTCGGCTGCTACCCATTGCCTGTGGAATGAGACCATCCTATACAGCTACGACGACCCACATCCACATCGCTTGCTGTTCATCTGCATCTCTACCTCCGAATGTGCTGAGATACGTGCCGGTATTGCACGATTGTATGCAGAAAACTCCACTCTCATACCAACAGCTCATTTAGAGTCACAGAGTGGTACAGTGTGGAAACAGGCCCTGCGGCCCAACTTGCCCACACCGGCCAACATTTCCATCCGAGACAGTAACCGGTTCCTTAAGCTGAAGCACAAAGCAACTGGACCATCCTAACAACAACGAAAGAGCAGGCCTGAGCAACTACCTCACCTCGGACTATGTTTGGTTGCACTTTATTGGGCTTTATCTTGCACTTAGCGTTATTCACGTTATTCCCTTGATCTGTACACTGTGGATGGCTCAATTGTAATCACGCATTGTCTTTCCGCTGACTGGCTTTTCAATGTACCTTGGCACACATGACAATGAACTAAACTGAACTAAAGTGCTGGAATAACACAGCAGGTCAGGCAGCATCTGTGGACGGAATGGATAGGCAACATTTCAGGCCCAGGCCCCTTCTTCAGATTTAAGCTGCTGTTAAAACTCTTAGGAGGTTTCTCTACAGCAAATGTGCCAAGAAAAGACAACTTGTGGTTGAAGCTGAATAGCTCTCATTGAATAATACATCTTTGACCCAAAGCAGCTAAAACAAGAGAGAGAAAAAATTACTTTCATGGGCGCATTGGTAGAGTTGCTGTCTTACAGCGCCAGAGACCTGGGTTTGAACCTGACTACGGGTGCTGTCTGTACGTTCTCCCCGTGACCTGCATGGGTTTTCCCTGAGATCTTCGGTTTCCTCCCACACTCCAAAGACGTACCGGTTTGTAGGTTAATTGGTTTGGTATAAATGTAACATTTACCCTAGTGTGTGTAAGATAGTGTTAATGTGTGGGGATCGCTGGTTGGTGCGGACTCGGTGGGCTTGTATCTCTATACTAAACCGACACCCCTTTGGTTCATTTTCAGGAAGAAAAGCATTAGCAAATTGAAGGCATTCTATTCACTCCTTTAGCAGGCGACTCCAATATTTAACCAGCTGCATCGATGCAATTAAAGGAAGCTAATATAATAAACAACGCATTTCATATCGTTCTGAGACCCATAACCCCGACTGGCAGGCATAAGCTGTTCAAAGTTAAGTCATTCGGCAAGGGAATGGCTGATTTGGAAATCATCAAGGGTCGTTTCCGACAGTGTGTACAAACATTAGCAAGTTTCTGAAGTCGTATTTGGTAACAGCATTTATAGATAGTGCAATAGTAATGATCTAAAAAGGCTGGGTAAGGCCATTTGATAATTGGAGGACTGTAGATATATATCTATTTACATTGCGTGTACTTGGAGTTTTATTGCCATGTTTGCTGACTGTAAGGTTTGATGGGGGAAACATCAGTCAACCAGCTGATCTAAGAAAATGATGTGGGCGAGGATTTACTACAATTAAATATGGTTAATCAGTAACGGATTGCACTAGTCATCTTGTTTACTGTCTTTTCATTGATTATACTCCCCACAAGTCAACATCCGAACATTGATCGTTTAAAGAGGGTTTCTCTGTACAAATACTGTATCTGGATTGTGTGAAATATTGCACTTCTGATTTGAATATTCCAGCTCACAGCTATCTGTTCGCCAATATATTTGTTTTAATGCAATCTGGGAATGGATTATTGATGCATTTATTAAAAGTTTTAACTCTGTGGTTGATTTTACTGCCCCAGGGCTGATTATTGTACAAATTGTCCGGATTTTCTTACATAAAGTGATTTAAAAGAACAAATAAGGTTAACATTCAGTAACAGATTTCAACTGATAAAGCCATTTCTGCTTGATTTATTGATTGCAAGGTACAACATGGAAACAGATCATTTGGCTTACTGAGTCCATGCTGACGAATGATCGATCACCCGTTCACCCTGGATCTGCAGTAGTATTTGTCTGAAGAAGGGTCCCGACTCTGAAATATCATTTGTCCATTCCCTCCGCAGATGCTGCCTGACCCACAGAGTTGCTCCTGCACTTTGTATTTGACTCAAGGTTCCAGCATCTGCAGCCTCTTGTGTCTCGCACTAGTTTCATGTTACCCCACTTTCTCATTTAATCCCCACACACTAAGGACAATGTTACAGAGGCCAATTCACGTACAAACGTTCTTGGGATGTGAGAGGAAACCAGAGGGACCGAGGGAAACCCATCAGGGCGCAGTGAGAACATGCAAAGTCCACACAGACAGCGCCCGAGGTCAGGATCGAACCCGCGTCTCTGGCAACAGTAAGGTAGCAGCTCTACCAGCTGCGCCACTGTCATCTTTTACTAAGTGTATTTTTGACTAGTTATTGTTCAGTTTCCCCATTCGCCCAAGCCTACTCTGACAGGAAAAAGGTATTATTGGAACTTTTGAAACTAAATAGAATTTATTCAGCAACATATATCTCAGATTCCACGTTAAAATGGCCGTCATTTCACCTGACTCTGGGACATGTTCTTCTTCTGAACCTTCTGAATTTTGTAGTCGGCAGGGCAGTACTCTGCATATCGCCAACTTGGGCAATTTAACATTTTTATCAAGCCAATTAACCTACAAACCTGAACGTCTTTGGAGTGTGGGAGGAAACCGAAGATCTCGGCGAAAACCCACGCAGATCGCGGGGAGAACGTACAAACTCCATACAGACAGCACCCGTAGTCGGGATCGAACCCTGGTCTCTGGCGCTGCATTTTGCTGTAAGGCAGCAACTCTACCGCTGTGCCACCGTGACCTCCTTGGTGTCATCAGGCAATTGAACCATTCTATCAACAACTGGAGAACGGTCCTGAGCTGCCATCTTCCTCATCGGGGACCCTCGGACTATTTTTAATCGGAATTTACTGTACTTGCACTTGATGTTATCCCTTTTATTCTGTATCTGTACAGTGTGAACAGCTTGATTGTAATCATGTATAGTCTTTCCGCTGATGGATAGCACGCAACAAACAGCTTTTCACAGTACATCGGTACTCGTGACAAGAAAGTAAACTAAACTAAACAAAACTCTTAAGATGCTGAAATTCCAGCTGGGGTAATTGCCTATAGTAGATATAAAAACATTTGTGAAATATTTGCAACTTAGGCATTTCGTATCCTTTAGGTGGTTATTTTATAGCTAACAGCATTCTTTATTTTTAATTTCACATCTCTGCACGTTTGCCTGTAAGAACCATCAGAACCCGTTTTCCCAGGGTGTTAATGTCAAAGACTAGAGGGCACAGCTGTAAGGTGCGATGGACAAAGTTCAATGAAGATGTGCTCGGTAATAGCCCTGTCCCACGGTGCGAGTTCATTCCAAGAGCTCTCCCGAGTTTAAAAAAAAAATTAAACTCATGGTAAGCACGGAGAATGAACGTAGTGGGTACGTCGGAGCTCGGGGAAGTCCCGGGCTCGTAACGCTAACGGCAGGTACTCAGGAAGACTCGCTAACGGCAGGAAAGCACGGGAAAACTCGTGAAGATTTTTCAACACGTCCACGAGAGCCCCGAGTACCGCCGAGTGGCCATTACTGTAAATCTCCGAGTTCGAATCAGGGCAAACTCGGGAGAACCTTTGAAATAGAAACATAGAAAATAGGTGCAAGAGTAGGCCATTCAGCCCTTCGAGCCTGCACCGCCATTCAATATGATCATGGCTGATCATCCGACTCAGTATCCCGTACCTGCCTTCTCTCCATACCCCCTGATCACTTTAGCCACAAGGGCCACATCTAACTCCCTCTTAAATATAACCAATGAACTGTGGCCTCAACTACCTTCTGTGGCAGAGAATTCCAGAGATTCACCACTCTCTGTGTGAAAAATGTTTTTCTCATCTCGGTCCTAAAAGATTTCCCCCTTATCCTTAAACTGTGACCCCTTGTTCTGGACTTCCCCAACATCGGGAACAATCTTCCTGCATCTAGCCTGTCCAACACCTTAAGAATTTTGTGAGTTTCTATAAGATCCCCCCTCAATCTTCTAAATTCTAGCGAGTACAAGAAGACTAGGTTGCCTACCCTGTACTTACTGACCTTCTTAGTTACTTCTTCAAACACTCATCAAATTCATGAGACATGATTTTCCACACAATGCTATTCTCATTCAACCCCTGTCCTTGTACCATGGGACAGGGCTTTAACTTTTCTACACAGATAGTGGTGGATGCATATAACGCGCTGCCAGAGATAGTAGTGAAAGCAGGTACAATAGTGGCATTTAAGATGCTTTTAGATAGACACATGGATATGCAGGGCATGTGGGGATATGGATCATGTGCAGACGGAGGAGATTAGTTTAATCTGGCATGATGTTCACCATAAACATTGTGGACGTGGAGCCTGTTGCTCTGCTGTACTGTCCTATGTTCCAAGATACTGCAGACCTCTACAACATCAACTGCAATAAAATGGAGGCACACAATACTGGAAGGTTGAGCAAAGTACAATGTACTGGGGGAACTCAGCGGGTCAGGCTGCGTCCGTGAAGGGAATGGCGGACAGTGTTTCAGGTCAGGACCCTTCATCAGATTGATGGAGTGATGGAGTAGGGGAGGGGGACGGGGGTCGTAGCTTTAAAAGAATGGTGGGGATGGGCAAAGGCTGGCAAGTGATAGGTGGATACAGGCAAGGGCGGAGATGATGACAAAGGCTAGAAGTGAAAAGGAGACAAAAAGGTGTCAGATAAGAAAAGGAGGAATGAAATGTAAACATGGAGTAAAGCTGTGGGTGGAAGAGGACAGGAGGGAGAGGGTTGCAAAATACTGGATTAATGACAGGTCAGGCAGTGTCTCTGGAGAACAAAGATGAGTGACGTTTCTGGTCGGGACCCCTCTTCTGTTTGATGCCGCCTGACCCAGTTACTCCAGTACTTTGTGTCTTTTTTTGCAAACCAACATCTGCAGTTCCTTGTATCTACAGAAAAAGGGTAATAGGGGACTCAGGGGTGGGAGATAAATGTAAGGAGGGGAAAGCACAGGGTGACTGGGGTGAAAGTAAGCATGTTGGTACAGCAGGCAGTGAAGAAAGACAATGGCATGTTGGCCTTCATTGTGAGAGGATTTGAGTTTAGGAGCAAGGAGGTCCTACTGCAGTTGTACAGGGCCCTGGTGAGACCGCACCTAGAGTATTGTGTGCAATTTTGGTCTCCTAATTTGAGCAAGGACATTCTTGCTATTGAGGGAGTGCAGCGTAGGTTCACCAGGTTAATTCCAGGGATGGTGGGACTGACATTATGAAAGAATGGGTCGACTGGGCTTGTATTATTCACTGGAATTTAGAAGGATGAGAGGGTATCTTATAGAAACATTTAAAATTCTTGAACAAGGATTGGACAGGGTAGATGCAGGAAAAATGTTCCCGATGTTGGGGGAGTCCAGAACCAGGGGTCACGGTTTAAGAACAGGGGGTATGCCATTTAGGACTGAGATGAGGAAAAACATTTTCACCCAGAGAATAGTGAATCTGTGGAATTCGTTACAACAGGAGGCCAATTCACTAGAAGTTTTCAAGAGAGAGAGTTAAATTTAGCTCTTAGGGCTAAGGGAATCAAGGGGTATGGGGAAAAAGCAGGGATGGGGTACTGATTTTGGATGATCAGCCATGATCATATTGAATGGCGGTGCTGGCTCAAAGGGTCGAATGGCCTACTCCTGCACCTATTTTCTATGTATCTATGTGGTGTGAGTGGTTGTGTGCACATGGAGTGTGGAGGTGGTGGCAGGGTGAAGGGGAAGGGGGTTTAAGGTGTATTATTTTAAATTGGAGAACACAATATCCAAACCAATTGGTTGTAGGCTATCAAGCAGATGTGAGGCGCTGTTCTCCCTGTTTACCCCACCCCCACCTCTCTTTTCCTGACCTGCTCGGGTTCCTCCAGCAGTTTGTTTTTTTTGTGCTAAAAATAAGCTCCAAATTGTAAACTGAAATCGAGACCCTTGAATAACACATGTTTTCTTATATTCTATATTCTATAAGTTATCGGTTCAAAATACTGATTGCCATGTTATTGCCATGTAGTTACATGGAACTTTTATTTTGTTTGGCTACGCACATGCACTGGAGTTGATGTATGTTAAAATAAAATTGCATCTGCTATCTGTTAATGCACACACATTGACAAAATACGGCACAGATTTCTCTACAAAGTTACATTCATCCTCTGGGCTATATTCCTTTAAAGAGTGGGACAATGACCCAGACGTCTTGTGTGGTCCTGAATACAGGCCACAATAGTTTAAAAAATGACTATAGTTATATCACGCATGCTGGTAAACTGATGGAGCCAGGTCCCACAAGGAAACAACTGGTGTCACACAACTTCAGGAATGCTTACATTTTGCCGGATGCTATCCCGTTTTGCCGGATGCTATCCCGTTTTGCCGGATGCTATCCCATTTTGTCATTAAACTCAAACAACTGTAAACGATCGATCCAATAGGTGCAAGCAGGACATTTAGAGGAAATTAATGAATCAAGTGTCCTGCACCGTTCCAGCAAACTGATCGGTTCAACTAAAAAGCACGACTAAACTACATTTGGGAGAATTTGGAATGAAATCCTCGCCTCTGAGTGTTTTTTCTCTCTCTCTCTCTCTTACTCTCTCAGCGCTTCGTGTTCTGTTTCTGAGACTGGTGCTCATTTCTAGGCCATCTCCGCAGCTGCCAGTTACAGCGGGCGATCTTTCAGCACAGGAGGGTTCGGCCCGGAAGAATTTAAAAGAGCCAGGGATCAAGACCTCCCGCGTCAGTGAACAAGGACGAATGGGTAGAGCTATGGGCCTCGACAAGCATCTGCAGCAACGAGCGCAGTGGGTCTTGCTGCAGCTTCACAGGCAACACCCCACTCCTGGAGTTGACCGCTGCATTGCTGCACTCCCATGCAGCCTCTTGCATAAGTTGGCGTAAGAAGCAACAAAGTGTGTGCAAACTTACCAGTCTGTCTACTGTACCTCCAATACACAGATTTCTGTCATTTAGGATAGCATAGCCCCTTCCAACCAACATGTGATTTAAATGTTGACCAGAATGGACAAGTTAGGATTCTCCGTGTAACTCGTTATCACCCACCCCACAGCCAACAATGGGCTCCACCTTTCCGTGAACATTGACAAAAGGCACAAAATGCGGGAGTAACTCAGTGGGACAGGCAGCATCTCTGGATACAAGGGTGATCATCCTTAATTATTGTTCCTTTTTGCATATCTTTCATTCATTTGTCCTATGTACTGTTTATATCTCTTGTTCACCTTTACCCTGACTCTGTCTGAAGAAGGGTCTTGACCCAAAACTTCATATATTCCTTTTATCCAGAGATGCTGCTTAGCCCGCTGAGATACTCCATCTTTTTGTGTGTATCTTCAGTTTAAATCATATCTGCAGTTTCTTCTGACACATGTTAGGATTCTATATGGAATTTGTCCCATGTTAGCTCTTCTAAAGATTTATTCGCATTGAATCAAATTGGGAGTTTATAACTAACAGTCGTCTCTGGGGATTGCAGGAAGAAAAGTGACTCACCCAATGCTTGCTTAAAAGTTCTTTGGCATTTCTTTGACTTTGAAACATTTTAAGGTTTCATCAATTGCTCTAGTACTCAAACAAAACATAATAAGCAGAAGACAGACACAAAATGCTGGAGTAACTCAGAGGGACGGGCAGCATCTCTGAAGGGAAGGAATGGGTGACGTTTTTGGTCGAGACCCTTCTTCAGACTGATGTCAGGGGACAATAGACAATAGACAATAGGTGCAGGAGTAGGCCATTCGGCCCTTCGAGCCAGCACCGCCATTCAATGTGATCATGGCTGATCATCCCCAATCAGTACCCCGTTCCTGCCTTCTCCCCATATCCCCAGACTCCAGCATCTTTAAGAGCCCTATCTAGCTCTCTCTTGAAAGTAGCCAGAGAACCGGCCTCCATCGCCCTCTGAGGCAAAGAATTCCACAGACTCACAACTCTCTGTGAGAAAAAGTGTTTCCACGTCTCCGTTCTAAATGGCTTACCCCTTATTCTTAAACTGTGGCCCCTGGTTCTGGACTCCCCCAACATCGGAAACATGTTTCCTGCCTCTAGCGTGTCCAAACCCTTAACAATCTTATATGTTTCAATAAGATCCCCACGCATCCTTCTAAACTCTGGAGTGTACAAGCCCAGCTGCTCCATTCTCTCAGCATATGACAGCCCCGCCATCCCGGGAATTAACCTTGTAAACCTACGCTGCACTCCCTCAATAGCAAGAATGTCCTTCCTCAAATTAGGGGACCAAAACTGCACACAATACTCCAGGTGTGGTCTCACTAGGGCCCTGTACAACTACAGAAGGAATTCTTTGCTCCTATACTCGACTCCTCTTGTTATAAAGGCCATTTGCTTTCTTCACTGCCTGCTGTACCTGCATGTTTACTTTCATAGACTGATGAACAAGGACCCCCAGATCCCGTTGTACTTCCCCTTTTCCCAACTTGACGCCATTTAGATAGTAATCTGCCTTCTTGTTTTTTGTACTAAAGTGGGTAACCTCACATTTATCCACATTAAACTTCATCTGCCATGCATCTGCCCACTCCCCCAACCTGTCCAAGTCACCCTGCATTCTCATAGCATCCTCCTCACAGTTCACACTGCCACCCAGCTTTGTGTCATCTGAGTGGGCGGTACAGAGATAAAATGTAGTCAGAGACAGTAAGATTAGTGAGAGAACTGGGAAGGGGAACGGATGGAGAGAGAGGGAAAGCAAGGGCTACTTGAAGTTAGAGAAGTCAATGTTCATACCGCTGGGGTGTAAGCTGCCCAAACAAAATATGAGGTGCTGTTCCTCCAATTTGTCCTGGGCCTCACTCTGACAATGGAGGAGGCCCAGGAAAGAAAGGTCAGATTGGGAATGGGAGGGGGAGTTAAAGTGCGGAGCAACCGGGAGATCAGGCAGGTTTAGGCGGACTGAGCGGAGGTGTTCAGCGAAATGATCGCCAAGCCTGTGCTTGGTCTCGCCGATGTACTCTAGATGGGGTCGGAGGAGGTGCAAGTGAAACTGTGCCTCATCTGAAAAGACTGTCGAGGTCCTTGGACGGAGTCGAGGGGGTAGGTATAGGGACCAGGAGTTGCATCTCCTGCAGTTGGGATGGAGATGGGAAAATGTGGCTAGCAGTGGGATCCCGTTAGAAGTGGCGTAAATGTCGGAGAATTATGTACTCTATGCGGCGGCTGATGGGGTGGAAGGTGAGGACAAGGGGGACTCTGTCCTTGTTACGAATGGGGGGAGTGGGAAGCAAGAGTGGAGCTGCGGGATATCAAGAAGACCCTAGTGAGGGCCTCATCTATAATGGAAGAGGGGAACGCCCGTTCCGTAAAGAATTAGGACATCTCCGATGCCCTGGTATGGAACACCTCATCCTGTGCGCAGATGGACGTCCCGAAATGTCACCCATTCCTTCTCTCCAGAGATGCTGCCTGTCCTGCTGAGTTACTCCAGCATTTTGTGTCTATCTTTTGCTTATTATGTTTTGCTTGAGTACTAGAGCAATTGATGAAACATTAAAAATTTTCAAAGTCAAAGAACTGCCAAAGAACTTTTAAAGTGAAACCAATGCTAGTACAAAATCGAAGAGACGTTCAGAATGTAAGTGTGTAACTTAAAATCTGTAATACAATGAGCATAGTGTAGATCAATTAAAATTTAATGAGAAGCTTAAATGCAGTGACAAGGAACACACAGTTACCAAATTACTGCCTCTCACCCATCTGCACCCTTGAAGGGATTGGACAGTTACTTATATGAAAGATCAAGTTTCCAGAACAGTGGGGAAGAAATTAGGCAGCATAACAGTAAAAGAGAATATAGTTATAAAAATATAATGGACAGCCAATTTATCAAGTCCAAATAACTTTCCTTTACAGGTCTGAGGGGAGATTTGATTGAAGTTAATAAACTTTTAACCATCCTGTTTGTTAATTCATGAGGCTTAGAAAAAACTTGAAGCAATTGGAAAATGTCCAACATAAAGCTATTACTTGTTAAACATTTTGGAAACCCTCTCAGGAAATTCTGTCAAATCATCTTGACAAAGATTGGTAACTTGGACACAACGGACAAAAAATCAGAATTGTAAAATTAAACCAGGGTTGAACAAATATTAAGAAAATTGTAAACCTGTGAAGAAAATTGCATTTGTGTGAAGAAAAAGTTTGATCTTTTAGTAAATGGACCAAAAGCAGATAAATGCAGTTCAGTCAATAATGAAGGTGAAATGCAGAAACAAAATAAAAGCAGTCATGCGAAGTTTATCAATAAAGGGACTTCAGGAGTATGAAAACTTATGGGCCTGTCCCACTTAGGCGACTTTTTAGGCGACTGCAGCAGACTATGGTTGCCACATGTTCGTGGGTGGTTGCCGGGGAGTTGCCTTCATGGTCGTGAGGAGTTCCCGCATTCTGGCAACTAGTCGCTGCCTCATTATGGTCTCCGCAAATTTATCAACATGTTGAAAAATAAGCAGCGACTAGAATGAAGCCGCCATGGGGAGAGAGAATTCTTGTGCCGTAGGTGGAATGGTAGTGGGTTGCCAGGTGATCGAAGGTTGTCTCCGGTGCTGACCGGTGAATTTCATTGGCTCATTGGGGAAAAAAACGTAAGCAGTAGTTTTCAGAACCGAGGATAAACGACCGATAATGTTAAATGTCCGCCGAGCTTCACAGTCGTGTATCTCTGGCTTCTTAAAAGATGTCTCCACTCCCTCTCACCCCTTTTCCTCGCTCTCCCCCCCCCTCCCCCCCTTTTAAAGGACTTATGTGACCCTTCCCGTACACTGTGCTTTCACCGTCTTAATTAGAGCGCCAACCTTCCTGGGCTAAGTGTTCGGCTGGCAACCGGAAGGTAGCCGGTTCGAATCCCGCTTGGAGTGCATACTGTCGTTGTGTCCTTGGGCAAGACACTTCACCCACCTTTGCCTGTGTGTGAATGTGTGTAAGTGATTGGTGGTGGTCGGAGGGGCCGTAGGCGCAGATTGGCAGCCACGCTTCCGTCAGTCTGCCCCAGGGCAGCTGTGGCTACAGAAGTAGCTTACCACCACCGAGTGTGACTGAGGAGTGAATGAATAATGCGATGTAAAGCGCCTTGAGTATTAGAAAGGCGCTATATAAATGCCATCCATTATTATTATTATAACAGGCTGGTGAAGGAAGCGATGTGTGTGTGTGTGTGTGTGTGTGTGTGGGCACATGGTATTGGGGGTAGAGTGCTGCCATGGATAGAAAATTGGTTGGCAGACAGGAAACAAAGAGTAGGGATTAACGGGTCCCTTTTAGAATAACAGGCAGTGACTGGTGGGGTACCGCAAGGCTCGGTGCTGGGACCGCAGCTATTTACAATGTACATCTTCTTCTTCTTGTGTATGGCGTGCACAGCCTAAAGTTGTACGACAACTTGTTCTATTTGATCTTATTTGATTGTGCACGCCGGGTTGATTGCATTCGTCGAAATAGGGTGGACCACGTGAAGGTTGCAATCTCCCACCCCACAATGTACATCAATGATTTGGATGAAGGGATTCAAAGTAACATTAGCAAATTTGCAGATGACACAAAGCTGGGTGGCAGTGTGAACTGTGAGGAGGATGCTATGAGAATGCAGGGTGACTTGGACAGGTTGGGGGAGTGGGCAGATGCATGGCAGATGAAGTTTAATGTGGATAAATGTGAAGTTATCCACTTTGGTATAAAGAACAGGAAGGCAGATTACTATCTAAATGGTGTCAAGTTGGGAAAAGGGGAAGTACAACGGGATCTGGGGGTCCTTGTTCATTAGTCTATGAAAGTAAGCATGCAGATACAGCAGGCAGTGAAGAAAGCGAATGGCATGTTGGCCTTTATAACAAGAGGAGTCAAATATAGGAGCAAAGAGGTCCTTCTGCAGTTGTACAGGGCCCTAGTGAGACGACACCTGGAGTATTGTGTGCAGTTTTAGCCCCCTAATTTGAGGAATGACATTCTTGCTATTGAGGGAGTGCAGCATAGGTTTACAAGGTTAATTCCCGGGATGGCGGGACTGTCATATGCTGAGAGAATGGAGCGGCTGGGCTTGTACACTCTGGAGTTTAGAAGGATGAGAAGGAATCTTATTGAAACATATAAGATTGTTAAGGGTTTGGACAAGCTAGAGGCAGGAAACATGTTCCCGATGTTGGGGGAGTCCAGAACTAGGGACCACAGTTTAAGAATAAGGGGTAAGCCACTTAGAACGGAGACGAAGAAACACTTTTTCTCACAGAGAGTGGTGAGTGTGGAATTCTCTGCCTCAGAGGGCGGTGGAGGCAGGTTCTCTGGATACTTTCAAGAGAGAGCTAGATAGGGCTCGTGAAGATAGCGGAGTCGGGGATACGGGGAGAAGCAGGAACGGGGTACTGATTGGGGATGATCAGCCATAATCACATTGAATGGCGGTGCTGGCTCGAAGGCCCGAATGGCCTATTCCTGCACCTATTGTCTATAGTCTATTGTCTATTGTCCAGTCGCCTGTTTTTTGGCGACTGCCGGTGACTTGACAGTCGCCTGAAAAATCGCCGGTGGGACAGGCCATTACCCTGTGGACAATGCTGTATAAAAGCAAAAGGAAAATGGGACAGCAAAATTTAAATAATTTATATCATTATTAAATAGTTATTGATCTGAGCAACTGAACTAAGCAATAGTAATTGAACTGTACAATTAAACAACAAAATCTAAATAATAATTTTCACGAGCAGCCACATCGATTTACATTTACATAATCAGCAACTTAAGAAAAACAAATAGCTAAAGATATTGCTTGTTTTCTTCAGAACTAAAAAAAAACTATTTTTGGAAATTTAGTGTGTTAACAGATTCAAATTTAAAGTGCATAAGTAGTATGTTGAGGGACTAAGACGTTTTACATTGGTGTTTGTGGGAAATTTAAAATTGTGGTGTTTTGATTCCAATAAATTGTATAGAAATTGAGAAGAGCACTGATTATCCATTGTATAATGGTCAAAGTTAAAGTCAAAGCCACTTTTATTCGTCACATACACACGAAGGTGCAGTGAAATGAATTTGCCGGCAGCGATACACTTAAAAAGAACATACAATACACATAAGATTTAACACAAACATCCACCACAGCATTCTTCACTGTGGTGGAAGGCTCAAAGGTCAGCCAGTCCTCCTCCCTTT
The DNA here is from genome assembly GCF_010909765.2 of Amblyraja radiata. NCBI lineage: Eukaryota > Metazoa > Chordata > Chondrichthyes > Rajiformes > Rajidae > Amblyraja > Amblyraja radiata. Next base: position 117,056,460 of record NC_045958.1, read on the forward strand.
TTCACCCGTGGTTGGGGCCATGAACGATCGAAAACACTCTCCACGCTTGGAGTGCCCGAATCGGCACTTTCTTATCAGAGACCGCGGCTTCAGGATAATACAAATATATACATTTCTCATGGGAGATACTGTATAATGTCAAGAGTGTATTATTGTCATGTGTCCCAGATAGAGCAATGAAATTCTTACTTGCTGCAGCACAACGGAATATGTATACACAGTACACAGTAAACAATATGATAAACAAGAGAGAAAATGGAGAGTACAAATGGAAAGGTCAATTTTGTTTTAATTACATTTTCTTGGATAAAATTAAGAAACATGTTAAAAAATCATTACTAGGGAAGCAAAGTCTTGGTTGGGCTGGGGTAAAAGGAAAATGTATTACTCTTGAAATAGAAACAAAATTCTTTGAGGCAATGTTGTTAATAAGAAAAGAAAAGTACTGCTCACGAGCCAGAATAGAGACCAAATTCATAATTATTATGAATTGAAAAATAAAGTTAACGCTATGAAAACCACCAATGTTAGATGGCAGTCAGGATTTTAAGGGATGCAGTTGAACTATTCTTTCAATGAATTATCTCTTTGAGAGGTTTTCATAAAACGGATGTTTGCCATGGGTGAAGGTGTGAAGGAAGGGATTTTTTTTTAATGAAACACATATAGTCCGCAGATAGCTGAGAGGAAAATAGAGCATAGAACATTTGCAAAAGAGAGGACAAGAGCATTCAATGAGTGCAGGAGAGGGAAGGTACCTCTGAGTAACTGGAAAAGTTATAAAATCAATCACCATCTATAGCATATGTTTAGAAGAAATTAAATAATGATGGTCATTATTTAGGTAGTTTATGGTAATTGAGTTTCAATTAACATAGTGTTAGAATCAAGGCTTTGGTGGTGTCAATAGCTTGTACAAATGACATCAAAATATGTAGAAAGGAACTGCAGATGATGGTATATACCGAAGATAGACACAAAGTGCTGGATTAACTCAGCGGGTCAGGCAGCATCTCTGGAGAAAAAGAATGGGTGATGTTTTGGGTCGGGACTCTTCTTGAGACTGAGGTTAGAGGGGAGGGATCTGGAGTTATGAAAAGGGCAGAACAAAGTAGGGCGCAGCAGTAAAGTTGCTGTCCTACAGCGCCAGAGACTAAGGTTCGATCCTGTCTGTACGGGGTGTGTACGTTCTACCTGTGGGTTTGCTCCGGGGTACTCTGGTTTCCTCCCAAGATATGTGGGTTTGCTCCAGTCACTCCAAAGACATGCAGGTTTGTAGGTTAATTGGCTTCTGTAAATTGTAAATTGTGTAGGATAGTGTTGGTGTATGTAGTTATTGCTAGTCGGTGCGGACCTGGTGGGCTGAAGGGCCTATTTGCACGCTGTATCTCTAAAGCCTAAAAGTTTAATGATGACCAAGGAATGATGGAGCCCATAATAGCCCATTGTTACATCAAAATATGTTAGGACCAGTAACCAAACGATGATACTTGGTGACAAATGGCTAACAGAATGGCCACACCGTAAACATACCAGCAGTTATGACTGAAACAGAACTATAATGGATTACTTGAGAATTAGCAACATTTTTGTTGTCTGTTGTGAGGGAAATAGAGCAAAAGTGAAAGAAATCACCTTTCCCAGGATGTGGTAAGCAAACTCATTTTAAGACAGGAAAGGGGTAGTATTGGAGCAAATGATGCCTAGTCAATAGCATAGGGATGGCAGAAATATAAGCTGATGTTGGTATTAATTATGTCGTACTATAGAGGACAGAGGCAGATTACATAACAAAATTATGGAAATTAGCATTTGAGGGGAAACAAAAGTCAAAAAGGCAGCTGCACTTTGTAGAGCCTCTTACTGCTTGGAGCCATTTTTGTGGCATTAAGAACCAAGTGCTATCCTCTGTCTTTGAGGAAAACAGGAAGAATGCAAACAGCTGTGTAAACTCTTCATTGGTGGTCTGAGCTTCAAATCCACAGACAAAAGTCTCCATGAGAAATGGGACAGATTGACTGTGTGAGACCAACAGATGAAGTGCTCCGGGGCAAGTCGATTTTCTTACATATTCCTGTGTCTCTGAGGTAAATGGTGCAATGCCTGCCAGACCTCATAAACTGGATGGATTTGTTGTTGAACCTAAAAGGGCAGAATCAAGAAGAATTCCACCATATCTGGAACTCATTTGACTGAAGAAATCCTTGCCTGTGGCATGAGAGAACTTTAACAAAAAGACATTGTAGAATTGCTAAAATAATGTTGAAACAACTGAGTGCAAAGAATAATGTTTCTCGGTTTTATCTTGCTGTTGTTAAGAAACAGAATAATCATAAGTCAATGGATATAAAGAAGGTGGAACGGAAGTGTATGCGACAAAATGACTTTACCCTGTGGAGAGCGGATTCTCTTGTGGTGATGATATTATTAATTCTGGAAATAGCCATGAAAATGAGGAGGTAAATCGAGTTTAGTGCAGCACTAATTATCAGGGACACAGGTATAAATGGTCTACCATTAAAAAAATGTATTCTGCCAAGATCCTTCTTTGGAAAACATCAGACTAAGTGCAAGCACCTATCTCAGGAAAGGCACCTTTGGTCATAGACTAGAGGTGGTGCCATAAAGGGGATTAACAATTGACAATTCTTATCAATAACCTTGTGATTATTGGCTCATTTATTGAATTTGCAGAAATTACGTAGAGATAAGTTCAGTTCAGTATGTTTTAGACTAATAATATGTGGTAGACAGCACTAGTGAGTTGGTCTCCAGCACCTCGTGTTCTACACAAGATTCCAACAACTGTGGTTCCTAGTGCCTCGCTACATATGAGGTGAGGCTTTAGGAATAATAATGAGGCTAGGACATATACCATGCACGATAGGTGTTTAGGGAGCATTGATGAAACGAAGGAGAACAAGTCAAGAGCTGCTTGAAGGTGGCCGCACAAGTAAATAACATGGTTAGGAAGGAATATGGGACTTCGGTTGTCAGGGTATTGAATGCAGTAATAAAGAGGTTTTGCCCAATTAAAAAATACTAATTTCGGCCTAAATTGAGGTACCATGCAGATTTCTGGCTCCACACTACGGGAAGGATGTGGTAGCTCTAGAGAGGATACAGAAGAGATTCACCAGGGTGTTCCGTGGGATGGAACATCTCAATTATGAGCGGAGATTGAAGAAGACAAGTCTGTTCTTACTGGAGCAGAGGATGTTAAGAGGGAAGATGATTAAGGGATATAGATAGGGTGGACTGCAGGAACATTTCCCCATATGGGAGGTAGACTAAAGAGGACACATGGATTCATGATGATGAGGAAGGGATTGCACCCAGAGAGTGGTGAGTATCTGGAATGCATTGCCTGAGACACGTGGATCTGTAGGGAATGGAAGGAGATGGATCATGTGCAGGAGGAGGAGATTAGTTTAACATGGCATCACGTTCCGCATAAATATAAAGGCCTGTTCCTGAGGTGTATTTTTTATGTTCGATGTTCTATGGGGCAGTGGTGGTAATGGGAAGGCTGATGGCCTTAAGATGTTTCAATAGACAATAGACAATAGACAATAGGTGCAGGAGTAGGCCATTTGGCCCTTCGAGCCAGCACCGCCATTCAATGTGATCATGGCTGATCGTACCCCGTTCCTGCCTTCTCCCCATATCCCCTGACTCCTCTATTTTTAAGAGCCCTATCTAGCTCTCTCTTGAAAGCACCCAGAGAACTTCCACTGCCATCTAAGGCAGATTCTAGCTGACCACTTCAATTGGTCAGATACAGAAGATTATGGGCCAAGAATGGGAGATGGGATGGATACAGATAGCTGTACACTGGTCAATATGGAAGTGGTGGGCAGAATGGCCTGTACTCTCGATGATTCTACGGGTTTGAGTGACAAACTGTAGGATGGGAAAGGAGAAAGTGGGTTGATTATCAACCAAGGATGAAAATATTGAGGTATTGCAAATGTGTTGATTTGGTGAATAAAGAACCAATTTGTTAGATACATTGACTGCTACATCTTCGTAAAAATGTGCAATCCCGTTGGCGTAAAGTAAAAAAAGCTGAATCACACAAGATATGTTAAGTTGGAAATTTTACCTGAAATGGTTATAGTTTAGTTTAGAGATACAGCGTGGGAAAAGGTCCATCGGCGTACTGAGTCTGAGCCGATCAGCGATCTCCGCACTGAGGCACTATGCTACACACTAGGGACAATTTACAATTTTTACTGAAGCCAATTAACCCACAAACTTATATGTCTTCGGAAGATGGGATGAAACCGGAGAGCCCAGAGAAAGCCCACGCGGTCCACAGGGAGAATGTGCAAACTCCGTACAGACAGCACGTGTAGTCAGGTTCGATTTGGGTCTCTGGCAACTCTATCGCTGTGCCATTGTGGCCCCCTTATTATATACTATACTATCTTGCAACTAAATTTGACAGATTATGCCATCACACCTTTCAACGCACACAAGGTTTTCATTGACTCAAATTCTTCCATTGACGAGTACATTCTTTGCCTCTCGTATACGTTTCAACAGCTTGGAACCTCATCAAAAGGGAGCCGAACTTCGTAACATCTGGATCTCGAGAAGTCTTTGGAAATTGGTAAGCAGGATATATTATTTATAATTGCAACATCAAATTTAGGTACAAAATTCTTGCCAATGTCTGATGTTAATACAATTTCTAGAGATTCACTGCCATAAGTATACATTGTGCATGTCAAGTGTTCATTAATAGCTGCCTCTTTAAGATTGTACTTGCAACAAATGTGTTTGTCTGATATAGTGGACTGTTTGAAGACATTTGTGGATCCTGTGGTTACAAAGGAAGAGGGAGAAGTGAATGGGCTGATGCTGTGTAAATGCTGAGTCACACACTACTCAAATTAAATTTTCCATGCTTGTTAAATTTTAGTTGTATGTTTAATATCGGATTCAGGAACGGGAGGAACTGTACAGGACATTGATCAGCAGCTGGTTGGCTCAGCTGAAGAATATTTAGAGGCTTGTTATGGTTTGCAGTTGAGAATATAGCTTGACATAAAGGAAGTTAAGGAGAGAAATAATGTGGCACAGAGTTTTTTACCCAGAGTAGGAGAATCGAGGACCAGAGGACATCGGTTCAAGGTGAAGGGGAAAAGATTTAATAGGAATCCGAGGGGTAACATTTTCACACAGTGGGTGAATGGAACAAGCTGCCAGAGGAGGTAGTTGAGGCTGGGACTATCCCATCGTTTAAGAAACAGCTAGACAGGTACATGGATAGGAAACGTTTGGAGGGATATGGACCAAGCGCAGGCAAATGGAATTAGGGTAGCTGGGACATTGTTGGCCAGTGTGGACGAGTTGTGCCGAAGGGCCTGTTTCCAGACTCAATGACTATGGCTATGAATTCCAGGCAGTAAAAGAGAAAGACCAAGAAAAATCATGCCAGTAAATAGCAAAACTGATAGAAAGTGGAATGTAAATAAACACAAAGATCCAAGATGTTCCATGAGCTTAAGCAACCATTGGCTTTGCGGGATGAGGAATTCAGTTCCACCCTTACTGGATACTTAGCTTGAAAAATAAGGGCATACAAAATAAAATATCTGGCCAATTGGTCAGTGCTGGCGTTTATATTCCATACATGTCTCCTCTGTTTAATTCATTCTTTTTATTTCCTTTGCTTGTGTAATTTTAAAAAAATGTCCTTCAATACCTTCCTGTGGTGTTATGTTCTACCTTCCAAACACTCACTGAAAAAATAAATGCCTTAATTTCTCCATTTTTTGAGTTTTTTTGTAATTTCTTATATTTTTAGTTGCTAATCTTGTGTTCTTCCACATGGAGTGTTACATCTTCATCTGCCGTTGCCAACCCATCCAGAGTTTAACAGTCTCTATCGGGTCTCCGCTTTCCCTTCCCTTCCCTGCAGTAAAAAGCTCCATTCTGCTGTTAAAGGGCCTGTCCCACTGTTCGAGGTAATTCAAGAGCTCTCCCGAGTTTAAAAGAAAATCAAACTGTGGTAAGTACGTAGAATGTACGTAGCGGGTACGTCGGAGGTCGGGACGTCTCTTAGCGGCTCATAATGCTAACGGCAGGTACTCGGGAAATGCAGTAAGCTTGTGAAGACTCCTGAAGATTTTTCAACATGTTTAAAAATGTCCACGAGAGCCCCAAATAACTACGAACGGCTATTACCGTAATTGTCCGAGTTCGAATCAGGGGAAACTCGGGAGAACTCTTGAATTAGCTCGTACAGTGGGACAGGCCCTTTACTTTACCTGCAGCTGCAAACTTCCTGTACTCTCAGCATCCCTTTGGAATCTTTTTTTCTGCACTTCTTCCATTGCATCTATGGTCTTTTTAATGGTGTTTAATGACAGAACTGTGCATGATATTCTAAGAGTTGCTACCCAAGCACAGTTTGGGGATTTATTGCTGCCACAGGAAAAGTAAGATTCCATATCATCTATTAGTGAGGAGGAGGAGGTGGTGAAAGAGTAGGCTTGCCAATATCTTAAGATATGGCAACATATGGCCTGTACTCGCTGGAATTTAGAAGAATGAGGTGGAGGTGGCTCATTGAAACATACAGAATAATGAAAGGCTTGGATAGAGTAGATGTGGAGAGGATGTTTCCACAAGTGGGAGAGTCTAGGACTAGAGGTCATAGCCTCAGAATTAAAGGACGTTCCTTTAGGAAGGAGACAAGGAGACATATCTTTAGTCAGAGGGGGTTGAATCTGTGGAATTATTTGCCACAGAAGGCTGTGGTGGCCGTCAGTGGATATTTTTAAGGCAGAGAGAGATAGATTCTTGATAAGTACAGGTGTCAGAGGTTATGGGGAGAAGACAGGAGAATGGAGTTAGGAGGGAGAGATAGATAAGCCATGATTGAATGGCGGAGTAGACTTGATGGGCCAAATGGCCTCATTCTACTCCGATTCCATTTGACCTTATGACCTTATGAACATATGCTGTTGCCATTGAAGTTACTACTGGTTGGGGTTCATCACTGCCATGAACCCAGTCAGACGCTTAAATCCTTCAGGATTCAGTCAGCTTGGTCATTGGTCACATGACTGAGCACACTATTGGTCACACTAGATGGTGATAAACAATTAGTGGTAGCAAGAGCACAGAACCAAATGCAGGCAGGTGGGACTAGCATAGAAGGGGCATGTTGGTCAGTGTGGGCAAGTTGGGCCGAAGGGCCTCTGCCAAGCTGTATGACTTTATGACTCTCTGTGACTTTGATACTCTTAGTCCTTCTTCAAAATTGTGTTTGATGCTTTCTTTATCTTTTTCATCCTGTCAGGCAACCACTTGGATTGAGGATGACTCTGGTTTTGTGGGTTCTGATGAGACCAGTGTGGGAAATGAATGAATGAAGGAACTGCAGATGCTGGAAGATCGAAGGTACACAAAAATGCTGGAGAAACTCAGCGGGTGCAGCAGCTACTATGGAGCGAAGGAAATAGGCGACGTTTCGGGCCGAAACCTTTCTTCAGACTGATGGGGGGTGGGGGGGAGAAGGAAGGAAAAAGGGAGGAGGAGGAGCCCGAGGGCGGGGGGATGGGAGGAGACAGCTCGAGGGTTAAGGAAGGGGAGGAGACAGCAAGGGCTAGCAAAACTGGGAGAATTCAACGTTCATGCCATCCGGACGCAAGCAACCCAGGCGGAATATGAGGTGATGTTCCTCCAATTTCCGGTGTTGCTCACTCTGGCAATGGAGGAGACCCAGGACAGAGAGGTCGGATTGGGAATGGGAGGGGGAGTTGAAGTGCTGAGCCACCGGGAGTTCAGGTAGGTTATTGCGGACTGAGCGGAGGTGTTCGGCGAAACGATCGCCCAACCTCCGCTTAGTCTCCCCGATGTAAATCAGCTGACATCTAGAGCAGCGGATGCAGTAGATGAGGTTGGAGGAGATACAGGTGAACCTTTGTCGCACCTGGAACGACTGCTTGGGTCCTTGAATGGAGTCGAGGGGGGAGGTGAAGGGACAGGTGTTGCATTTCTTGCGGTTGCAACGGAAAGTGCCCCGGGAGGGGGTGGTACGGGAGGGAAGGGAAGAATTGACAAGGGAGTTGCGGAGGGAGCGGTCTTTGCGGAAGGCAGACTAGGGGGAGATGGGAAGATGTGGCAAGTGGTGGGGTCACGTTGGAGGTGGCGGAAATGGCGGAGGATTATTTGTTGTATTTGCCGGCTGGTGGGGTGAAAGGTGAGGAGTAGGGGGACTCTGCCCTTGTTGCGAGTGCGGGGATGGGGAGAGAGAGCAGTGTTGCGGGGTATGGATGAGACCCTGGTGCGAGCCTCATCTATGGTGGCGGAGGGGAATCCCCGTTCCCTGAAGAACGAGGACATTTCCGATGCCCTGGTGTGGAACGTCTCATCCTGGGAGCAGATGCGGCGTAGGCGGAGGAATTGGGAGTAGGGGATGGAGTCTTTACAGGGGGCAGGGTGGGAAGACGTGTAGTCCAGATAACCATGTGAGTCAGTTGGTTTGTAGTGTATGTCGGTCAGAAGTCTGTCCCCTGCGATGGAGATGGTGAGGTCAAGGAATGGTAGGGAAGTGTCGGAAATGGTCCAGGTGTATTGGAGTGCCGGATGGAAGTTGGTGGTGAAGTGGATGAAGTCAGTCAGTTGTGTGTGGGTGCAGGAGGTGGCCCCAAAGCAGTCGTCAATGTAACGGAGGTAGAGGTCGGGGATGGGGCCCTGGTATGTATTGAACAAGGATTGTTCAACGTACCCGACAAAGAGGCAGGCGTAGCTGGGGCCCATGCGTGTGCCCATAGCTACGCCTTGAATAAGTTTATTGGCCAAATATTCACATACAAGGAATTTGCCTTGGTGCTCCACCCACAAGTGACAACATGACATACATTAACAGTTAGGAATGACACATAAAACATTAAACATTACTAATAAAAGATGTTTTAGAAGGAACGGGTGATGCTGGAAAATCGAAGGTAGACAAAAGTGCTGGAGAAACTCAGCGGGTGCAGCATCATCTATGGAGCGAAGGAAATAAGCAATGTTTCGGGCCAAATCCCTTCTTCAGACTGATTGATTAAACATGGGAATTTAAAAAAATACCAGAGCAAAAGGAGGCTACAGATTTTTGGTTATTGAGTAGAGCTACTACACGTGGAAAAAAAGCTGTGGCAGCTTTGACAGTCCGGAGCGACTTCCAGAGGGAAATGATGCAGACATTTCCACTGATCAGGCAGGAAGTGGATGTCAGGTGGGAGGTTTGTGAGATGGTCCATCGCTTACACAGAACATCTATGTGCTCCCAAAACATTGCCTTGATTCTCACCACATCCTGAAGCTGCTTCTCCTCTTTGACCAGCGATGAGGCCGAGTTTCCCAGTAGATGGAGGCGATGTTGTATTTCTTCCTGAATTTCTTCTCTGTCTACGGTTTGATGTGGAAGATTATTTATTGATCAACCAAAAGAGTTATCTGTGCTCTTGTCCCTTTTGATGCATTGCCTTTTGTGATAATGCACTATATTGTTTATAATTTTTGTTTTATACCCAGCTGCAACATTGTAGTTGTAAAATACAACTACATTTGTATTGTAAATGTAGTTTACAATAAACAACATTTATGCCTTCTAACGTTAAAATATTTATGTGTGATCAGAAATACTAATACTGGCAATGATAAATATTTGAGTTCAGAGTACTTCCTTAAATTCATTCTTTTATGGAAATGCAATATAACACATTCAGAATCCTTTCATCACAGAAATGTCAGGGAATAGAGGGCTGGGTATTGAGGTGAGAGGGGGGCAAGTTTAATAGAGATGTGCGGGGCAAGTTTTTTTACAGAGAGTTGCGGGCATCTGGAACATACTGCCAGGGATGGTGGTGATGATAGATATGATTGTGATGTTAAAGGTGCTTATAGGTAGGCACATGGTTATGAAGGGTGTGGAGGGATGTGAATCAGTGTGGCAGAGGAGAGCAGTTTAACCTGACATCCTGTTCAGCATGGACATTCTGAGCTGAAGGGCCTGTTCTTGTACTGTACTGTTCTGTGTCCCATGAAATAAAAGCATAGAATGCCTGAAATGCTCAGTAAATAAGGAAGCATCTTTAGAATGAGAAACCAGAGGTTTCATTTCAGATTTAGGACGCAGCAATGGAGTTGCAGCCTGCAGCGCCAGAGACCCATCTTGACTCAGGGTACTGTCCGTGTGGAGTCTGTACGTTCTCCTTGTGACTGCGCGGATCTGCTCCAAGTGCTCTGGCAGGTTTGTAGGTTAGTTGGTTTCTGTAAATTGTAAATCGTTCCCAGTGTGTAAGATAATGCTAGTGTACGGGGTGATTGCTGGTCGGCGTGGATTCGGTGGGCGGCCGAAGGGCCTGTTTCCACGCCGTCTCTCTGAAGTCTGAAGACTGATGACATTACAGAAGGCTGCTTCCATTCATTGTTACCTGGGAGAACACATCTAAGAATTTCAGCCCAGCTGGGGGATGTGGCATTGAAGTGTAACGCAGCCGCCATACATGATACTACTGTACGTTCATTCATTGTTCGCCATTGAATGTTCCAAAGGAAGGAGCCGGTGCAGGCAATGGACATCTAGAAACTTTCAGGGAAAACAGAGGGAAATGGTTGAACATTTCCAGAAATAACTTCCTTTCTTCGAAAGTTTACAGATGCCAAATCCAATTAGTTTATTTTTCTTCTTGCTCTATATATGTGTGTGTGTGTGTGTGTGTGTGTGTGTGTGTGTGTGTGTGTGTGTGTGTGTGTGTGTGTGTGTGTGTGTGTGTGTGTGTGTGTGTACATCTCATATCAACATTGAAACTTTCCTTTAACTAACTGGTTACATACCAAGAGCGGCTTAATTTTCACCCGTGGTTAAAATGTAGAAAAGAATCACATATCCGTTCCAGTTATGTCCTATTTTTTTGGGAGGGGGTTGGCTAACATTAATTTACATTTATTGTATTTTATTCATTACATTTATTAAAATCAATTAAGCTATATAGATCACATTAAATGCATGAATAAAAAATAGAGATTACAGAGACCTCCCACCCTGTTACAAAGAGCAATTGTGATTTATTTTTAAATCGGAAAGTCGAACGAAAACAAAACATTTTTGCCGCGCCTTTAAAGTTCGAGAAGTGGCCACGGTAAATTCACGGTAAAGGTGTTTTAATAATGAGTCAATTGAAACTAAACGCGTAATCATTACGAATGAACGGTTAAAGTAGACGAATCATGTTCTTCTTGAATAGCAATTGGCAATTGTCCGCGTTTAATGATCTATAAAGTGACCATCAGCATTTTTAACCACAGTTAAAAAGTATCGACAAAAATGTATTCAACAATTGAAATCATATGAAGTCCTTCATTTTCACTGGAGTACTATAATATAAATCCACGGACTTATAAAGACAGGGACATCTTTTAAGGGTGGCAGCTCATTTGCGTTCTTTTTTATTTTTTTTATTTCGTTGATTTAAAAGCAGACGGCGCTATTATAAATCCGCTTAATGCAAACGTTACATGAAAAGATGGAACGGAATATTTAATAAATGCAAGAATGGTAAATCCCACGTTACAGAATTCCTGTAGTTGCGGGTTGCAATGAGTGAGGCAATTGTACTCAAGTTCCAAATATGTATCGAAATTCAATTGAACTTCTTCTTATCGAGTCCACGCACAAGATTAGAAGTTGTTCAGCCAGAGATGAACACACTTCTCGGCATCTGCACAATCGTGTCTGTCTTGCGCTTCTTGTGCTTCTTGTGCGTGGTGGTGGAAAGATTGGTTGAAACAGGGCCGCGACGTGAACGCTCTTTCCTTGGCCCCATTCAATTGATGGAAAAGGCCGAAATCAGTGGTATCTTATTTGAACAAAATATATTACAAACGTTCTACCAGACTACTTATTTTCCATTCTGATTTTGACCGTAGACGTTTATGCCTGTAATAAAATGTAACTCGATGAAGATTTTCAATGTTGGGATAAAAAGTAAATTCGCGCGTAACTTGCCAATCCCATTCTCTTTTCTTAAATAAGATTCCTCAAGGGTTTATAATTAGTGCAGTATTCCCCACTTAAATGGCAAAATGTTACCTGTTTATCTTCTTGCTCCGGGGTAGAATTTATAGAGTCCTATAAACATGCCCTTCGGCTCAATTTACCCAACTAAGATGGCCCATCTCCACCAGTTCCACCTGCCCACGTTTGGCTCCTAACTCTTCTAAACCCTTCCTATCCGTGCACCTGTCTAATTGTCTTTTACATGTTGCTAGAGTACCTATCTCAACTACCTCCTCTGACAGCTAGTTCCATACACCCGCCACCATCTGTGTGGATAAAGTTGCCGCTCAGGTTCCTATAAAACCTTTCCTTTTTCACCTTAAACCTCTGGTTCTTGCGTCCCCTACTCTGCGTTAAATTTTATGCATTCACCCTATCTATTCCCCTCATGACCCTCTGTAAGGTCACCGTTCAGCCTCCCATGTTCCAAGGAATAATGTCCTAGCGTGACCAATCTCTCCCTATAACTCGGGCCTCAAGTCGTGGCAACATCCTTGTAAATCTTTCTGTACTCTTTCCAGCTTAACAACATCTTTCCTAAAGCAGGACGGCCAAAACGGTACCCATTACTCCAAAAATGCGGCCTCACCAACGTCGTGTACAAGTGTAACATAACATACCAACTTCTATGTTTAAGAAGGAACTGCAGATGCTGAAAAAAATCGAAAAAAATGCTGGTGAAACTCAGCGGGTGAGGCAGCATCTATGGAGAAAAGTAGGCGTCGCCTATTCCTTTTCTCCATAGATGCTGCCTCACCCGCTGAGTTTCTCCAGCATTTTTTGTCTACATCCCAACTTCTATACTTAATACTCTGACTGATGAAGGCCAATGTACGGAATGCCTTCTTGACCACCCTATCTACCGGTGACGATTTTAAAGTACGATTTCCCTGCACTCCTCGATCCCTCTTCTCTCTCTCCCCTCCCCCCCCCCCCCCCCCCCCCCCCCCCATTTCCCTGTCATTCATTGGGTTGGTCCTGCCCTGGTTTGACTTCTCAAAATCTAACATCTCGCACTTTTCTGCATTAAATTCTATTAACTCTTCCTCAGCCCGTTTGCCCAAATGATCAAGATCCCGCTGTAATTTCTGATAACAATCTTCACCATCTACCATAACACCCACTTTAGTGTAATCTGCAAACTTACTGATAGTGTCTTGTATATTCTCATCCGAATGGTTGAATGAAACTATAAACGGCAATGGGCCCAGCACCGATCCCCGAAGTACACAACTAGTCAGTCACAGGCCTCCAGTACCAGTCCACTGTATTTAATTCCGTGAACAAACTTGAAGAGGAGAAGTTTTGTAGATTTCAGCAGGAGATACAACATCTGGCCTGCTGAAACACAGGAACTGCAGATGCTGGAATCTCAGCTACAACTCAAAGTGCTGGAGGAACTGACCCACCGATTGATTGCCAGTCGCCTTTTTTATTTGCTATAGATTCCAAGATCCGCAGTCTCCTGTCTTGCAGATTTTATCCTTTTCCAAAAATCACTTCCCTCTTCATGAATAATTTATACCATAATGAGAAAGCCAAGTCTTTTGGGAATAACAAAAACAAATTCGAGCGGAAATGTCAGCAGGTCAGGCAGCACCTGTGAAGTGTTAAAAAAAAAAACCCCTTTAAAGTTTGCAGGGTAGTCGTGTCCTATAGTCGGGTGAGGAGTCTCTCCGGTAATTTCTTCCGGGAAACTCACGGATAGTGAATTTACAGTTGTTGGAATACTCAAACTTATTATCCAACCATTAAACTCCACTAAATGTTCCTTCCAGTTGAAGAGTGCACACATTTGAATAGTCGTTCAGGTATAATTGATTATTACTGCTAGCAAAGACAATATATTTTGGGATGATGGACAGGATGCTGTTACTGTCCTCAAGCGACATGGGGTTTTTTAAACAATTGTTCTTTTCTCAAAGAAAATAATCAAATATTAGGAGAAATAATGATTATTTCTGCACAGATAAAATCCCAAATTAACCATATAACAATTACAGCACGGAAACAGGCCATCTCGGCCCTTCTAGTCCGTGCCGAACACTTACTCTCACCTCGTCCCATCTACCTGCACTCAGACCATAACCCTCCATTCCTATCCCGTCCATATACCTATCCAATTTATTTTTAAATGATAAAATCGAACCTGCCTCCACCACTTCCACTGTAAGCTCATTCTACACAGCTGAGTAAAAAAGTTCCCTCTCATATTGCCCCTAAACTTCTGTCCCTTAATTCTCAAATCGAAGTAACCATATAACATATAACCATATAACAATTACAGCACGGAAACAGGCCATCTCGGCCCTACAAGTCCGCGCCGAACAATTTTTTTTCTCCCTTAGTCCCACCTGCCTGCACTCATACCATAACCCTCCATTCCCTTCTCATCCATATGCCTATCCAATTTATTCTTAAATGATACCAACGAACCTGCCGCCACCACTTCCACTGGAAGCTCATTCCACACCGCTACCACTCTCTGAGTAAAGAAGTTCCCCCTCATGTTACCCCTAAACTTCTGTCCCTTAATTCTGAAGTCATGTCCTCTGGTTTGAATCTTCCCTATTCTCAAAGGGAAAAGCTTGATCACATCAACTCTGTCTATCCCTCTCATCATTTTAAAGTACATTAACATTATGTTACACGACTATATTAATTTAATCTAGTGGTTTTGTCACGGTTCATAGTCTCTCCACCACAGTTACAGCTCTGGGTGCAACAGGAACAGCAACTCATCAAGAACAGTGTGTTACTTTGTGCGGCTCTTTGCGTTTAAGCGCCGAACATTGCAGTTTCCAATAGATCTCATCTTTGAGGCGGCGAAACCAAGGTAAAAGCAACGTTGCTACTTTGTGCTCTTCAAACGTTTTTTTAAATAAAAAAACTAAAACAATTAAAAAAAATTAAAATAATTTAAATAAAACACTTAAAACAAAAACAAAAAAAACATTTACAACATTAAAAAATAAAACATTTAAAACATTTTAAAACAAATAGGTTAAAAACGTAAAACATTAAATGTAAACATTAATTAAATAAAACATTAAAAACATTTAAAAAAAACATAAAAAATAAAAACGTTTAAATCACAGAATGGAAAGATAACGGAAAACACTGAAGAAGGAATTGACGTTCACTAACTGATATAATTAACTTTACAAAACAGGACGATAAATATGTTCGTAAGCACACTTTCGTATGGATAATCGATATGATTAGAATTATCTTTTAAATACACGGGTGGGGTTTATGATGAGATATTAATGTTAGTAGTGAGAAGGCAGTGGATTAGTTTTTGTTACTCCACGCTAAAAATCGTGCAATACAAATTCACCCTCAGAAAGAGGTCAAAGCAAATGTGCCTTTGACAGCTGAGGTTTGTTTGAAAGCGCGGCCATCAACACGTATAAGCTCTTAGCTGAGTCTATTTAAAGGCGGCGCACAGAGGTTAATTCACCAATCTGAATGAGTTTGAATCAATTCAGTTCACTGTCTCAATTCTCATTGAGATGAAAGACACTGTGCCTCTCCCCGAGGTTTTCCAGCAAAACGGTCCGGAGATCAGCCGACTGTGGCGGATTATGGCATGTTCATCTGCTGGACCTCCAGCAGGACAGGCAAACTGAAAAGAAAAACAATAATTAGGGATAATTGCTTGTGTCCAAACATGGGCATTACAGAGTCCTTTGGTACTCGGAGGCGGAATGAAAGAGACACCCCCTGTTTTGACAGCTGGGGAGGCGAACATAATTCGTGACAGGCGAAGTGAAACGTCTTCAAACGTTAATACAAAGAGAAAACCAGGGAGTATTCGAGGAGGGGACTGAGCGATCTTTACCGAACCGCACTAGGGCGGCCAACTCAAGACAAAGACAATCTGTCTTAAAGAGATAGACTCCAGAAAAGAAGCGTCGATTCAGAGAGGAAAACAGGAGCGTGGAATCGGAAACATTTATAAACCTGCCCTGGCATTTCTGTAAAAGGATATATATATATCTGCAGAAACAGTTTCCGCGGTACACCAGTAACTATTATTCAGTGCACTATTATTGTATTAAAATACCGCTCAAAGGGCAATCATTATCACATCGAGATGGAGAAGTGTCGAGTAATCGAGTTATATATTTCCTTGTGTCTGCTGTCTGCTAGAACATAATATAAATTAATTGAAGCGACCTTCGCGAGTGTGTTAAGACATTACTTTTTCATAGGGCATATAGCAATTTAGATTCATAGTTGACTCTTAAATGCTTTCGGCAGTGTTTAAAAAGGTGTTAGGTCCTCTCTGAATTTTGACATGGGCATTAAAGGCAGGTCTTGGTGAATGAAATGGCCTAACAATTAATTTCAAAATCCTATGGAAACAGTAAAATTTTATTTGATTGCTACATTTTCAGAAAATGACCAATTTAAATGTTATTAAAATGCAATGCAAGAAGCAGAATCTGCATTCAATCGTTTATATTTTGACCAAGTATCATTCTAACCTTTCTACTTGACCAATATTTTGACCAAGTATCTACATTCAAAATGCCCGGCATAAGAATGGATGGTTTCATTAATTTATCTGTTATTTTTCTTTTATTGTGTGACTCGATTTTCTATTGGCACCTATTAAGAATAAATGCAACCAATAATTACATTGGTTTATAAAATATTTCTTCTGGTGCATGGCCACTTCCTTGATGATATTCCTTCGATATTTGGAGTTATTTTTTGTAAATGACATTAGCCCATATTTTAAGAAGGGGTGAATGAGTTTGTGTAAAGAATAGGATTATTTTTGTAATTGGAGAATGTGGTCTTTTCTGCATCAAGCATTGAAATGTCTGTAAAATAGACACTGTGCTATGAACGCAGCGAACCAGCAAGTGAATTAAATGTAATGATAATTTTTTTTGAAATTTCTCTCTTGAGTAGGCCAAGGGAAAGTTTCACAGGACATTTCAGTCAACATTTGTCAGGGAAGTCCGCAATTAACCAAATTAATGTAGGTCTGTTGAAGATATACGATTGATAAATGGAAATACATGTTAAAATGTGTTTATTGAATGAGTCAAGAGTCAAGAGAGTCAAAAGTGTTTTATTGTCATAGGTCCCAGATAGAACAATTAAATTCTGACGCAGCAGCACAACAGAACAGAACATAGTGCACTGTAATGTAAACCATGTAACAAACAAGAGAAAAAAAAGTTCAGCGTGTGTGTGTATATATACACATACTTACAAATATATATACGTACACACAAAAAACAAACAATAATAGTCTATGTAGAGCTTATTCGAGGTTGTAGTGTTTAATAGACTCATGGCTGCAGGGAAGAAGCTGTTCCTGATCCTGGATGCTACAGAATGCAAAATAACATTATTTTCTAATGCATGAAAGCATTTCTGTTATGACTGGTTCCTAATGGCAATGTTTGTGTTGGAAACCATTCACTTGTATGCAAATTACATATCCAAATTTGAATCAGAGTGTGCATGGAACTCATAATTCAATTCAAACATTTATTCATTGTTGACATAACGTTTGATGCATACAAATCTGTACAAACTTGTATTGGTCAACAATAGTATTTGCATGCAGTTTTTGAAGTATTGGCAAGAGCAATAAATGTCTTGTAGGTCTAAGTGGTTTTGTTACACATAGTCTGTGTGTTTCAACTACATATAAACAATGTGGTATTTTGATTTCCAGCATTGTAAATATCTTGAGGCCATAAGGCATTGCAGATGCTGTATATTTTGTGTTTTTCTTTCATAAGTGGTGTCAGTTGTATCATTTTTCACTGTGATGAAGCACAAAAAAAAAAATCATGTTGGAAGCCTTGAATCCATTGCAATTATCTAGCTCCATGTATAGTCTCTTTGCCTTCGATTGAGTCTAAGCCACTTTAACGCTGTTGCATTTAAGTTACAGTAATTTTGAGATTTCTCACATCTAATAAGATGCAGAAGTGGGACCTGGAAATATAAGCAATATATATAAACTTAAGCCCCTGTCCCACTTAGGAGACCTAAACAGCAACCTCTGGTGACCTTGCCCGCCACCCAAGGTTTCCATGAGGTCACCGGAGGTTTTGGTCACTCTCCCTAATGGTCGAAAGTGGTTTCCGCGTGGTCATCTAGGCTTCATCTAGGTTGCTGCTATTTTTTCATCATGTTTAAAACCGGCCTCGACTAAAAATAGGTTGCCTTTTTAAAAATCGATACTGTTTTAGTCGCAGGTCTAGTCGAAGCCGGTTTTCTTCATAGTCGTGGAAGGTTTTCAACACATGCGTGGGAAGTGGTAGGAGGTTGCAGGTCACCTCGACCGTGATTTTTTTTTTGAGTGGCGGGCAAGGTCACCAGAGGTTGCTGTTTAGGTCTCCTAAGTGGGACAGGGGCTTTAGTTTTAGAGTTTTGGAGATCCTAATGGAAACAGGCCCTTTTGCCCACTAAATGTGTAGGAAGGAACTGCAGATGTTGGTTTACACTGAAGATAGACACAAAATATTGGAGTAACTCAGCGGGACAGACAGCATCTCTGGATAGAAGGAATAGGTGATGTTTCAGGTCAAGACCCTTCTTCAGACTTCTGAAACGTCACCCATTCCTTCTATCCAGAGATGCTGCCTGCCCTGTTGAATTACTCCAGCATTTTGAGTCTACCTTTAGCCCACTAAGTCCATGCCAACCTTCGATCACCCGTTAGAAACATAGAAACACAGAAACATAGAAAATAGGTGCAGGAGGAGGCCATTCAGACCTTCGAGCCAGCACCGCCATTCATTGTGATCATGGCTGATCGTCCCCTATCAATAACCCGTGCCTGCCTTCTCCCCATATCCCTTGACTCCACTAGCCCCTAGAGCTCTATCTAACTCTCTCTTAAATCCATCCAGTGAATTGGCCTCCACTGCCCTCTGTGGCAGAGAATTCCATAAATTCACAACTCTCTGGGTGAAAACGTTTTTTCTCACCTCATTCTTAAATGACCTCCCCTTTATTCTAAGACTGTGGCCCCTGGTTCTGGACTCACCCAACATTGGGAACATTTTTCCTGCATCTAGCTTGTCCAGTCCTTTTATAATTTTTTAATGTTTCTATAAGATACCCCCTCATCCTTCTAAACTCCAGTGAATACAGGCCTAGTCTTTTCAATCTTTCCTCATATGACAGTCCTACGCTGCACTGCCTCAATCACAAGGATGTCCTTCCTCAAATTAGGAGACTAAAACTGTACACAATACTCCAGATGTGGTCTCACCAGAGCCCTAGACAACTACAGAAGAACCTCTTTACTCCTATACTGAAATTCTCTTGTTATGAAGGCCAACATTCCATTAGCTTTCATCACTGCCTGCTGTACCTGCACGCCAACTTTCAGTGACTGACCCGTGTATAAGGACACACAGGTCTCGCTGCACCTTGGGTTGTGTCTGGGTGGTGGTTCACACTAGTTCTATGATTTCTCCTGTTCGCATCCACTCCCTACTCACTAGGGGCAATTTACAGCAACCAATTAACTGTCAAACCTGCATATATTTGGTATGTGTGAGGGAACCAGAGCACCCAGAGGAAACCCACACAGTCACAGGGTGAGCATGCAAACTCCACCCAGACATAACCCAAGGTTAGGAGTGATATTCAACACTTGTGCAAGTGTTGAATATTATCCAAATGTGGGAGGTTGATAGTGTGATAACTCAAAGGAACTCTGTGAATGGAGAGGCAGCATAGAGAAGGACAGAATGAGAACATCGCAGAGCTGCAGAGCCAAGATAAGCAGGAGTAACCAGATGATCTGAGATCACAGTAACAAACCCAGGGACCAACATGGTGTCAAATAAGCGAATGAAAGTAAAACAACAATGTAAAAATACAGACATAATAAAAATGAAAATAACATTAAAATTAGTTTAGAGATACAGTGTGGAAACAGGCCCTGCGACCCAATGAATCTGAGCCATCAAGCAAACCCCGTACATTTGCACTATCCTACACACACTAGGAACAATCGTTACCGAAGCCAATTAACCTACAAACCTGTTCGACTTTGGAGTGTGGGAGGAAACTGAAACTGGAGAAAACCCACACCGTCACGGAGAGAACGTACCAACATCGTACAGTCAGCACTCGTAGTCAGGATCGAACCTGGTTCTCTGGCACTCAACTCTACCACTACGCCATCATGCCGTCCAATTAGTGAATCAGAAGTTTAATTAGTTAAACAAAAAAATAGAATAAGATGAAGAGAATAAAACTATAGAAAAGTTGAAAGTTGAATAAACAGGGGGAGCTGGATAACAGAGAATGCAAAGAGTTTTTCTCTAACCTGATTTTGAAAAAATAAATGAAAAAACACCTTAGAAATTGAACACAATCACTGTCCTGTAATCTGTAACTCCTTAAAGCAAGAGGTTTCCGTACTAGCAAATCCTACTGCCAGTACTTTACAGGATAGCATTTAGTGTAAATATGTAATAAATTGATTCCTCTAAAAGAAAGTGGCAGTCTCCATCTATCTGAAATATGATGATTGTTGTAACCATAATGTATAGTGAAAAATCATCTTGTTAAAACTGTGGGGTAATTACAATTTTAAATCAGAACCAATAAAGACATAATCATGCCGTACATTTCACCATGGTAAACAGTACAACTAATGTAAAAGATAAAGTTGAATTACACACTTGTTTTCCACAAATAATTATCCTGGGATCAAATGCATGATTATTCTCCCCAATGCAGAGAAACAGTTTAAAGTCAATTAGTGAATTCATCAAAGCTCCACAGGGATTTAATCAGGAAATTAAACCCAAATCTTCAAGTGTATTGTTTTGATCATATCAAGAATAACACAGATGTTCACTGCAATCATTACATTTCACTTTTGTTTGTCATTCACATTTTTAACACCATTAAAGTCCAATTAAGTTTGAGCATTTTCTGATATGTATCTCATTTGTGGGTAATGGCTATCAGATGTTTGTAATCCGGTGATTCCATCATATAAAACACGACAACTTTTTTTCCATTAGTATTAAAACATTTTAAGCTTAGATATTTAATGCCAATTTCATTATTATTTGGGAAGCACAATTAAACAAAATTCCCCTGAATAGCTGGGTTAGATTCCAATTCAATGTACTGCAAAATAAATTATTAATTCGATTTGGAAACAAATAGTTATTAAATTATTTAATTATTAGATTCTAGATCATGTTTTGGGGATGGCCAATATGATGAGGAGAACTGACATAGTAAATTACAATAACCACTCATACTGAAGCTCAAAACACATGTGTAATGGGCCTGTCCCACTTAGGCGACTTTTTAGGCAAGTACAGGAGACTCTGCGCTCGCCTCATGATTGCCACATGTTTGCTGGTGGTTTCTGCTGAGTCTCCTTCATGGTCGTGAGGTGTTCCCGCATTCTGGGAACTAGTCGCGGCCTCAGTATGGCCTCACATGTTGAACACGTTTTCCATGGAGAAAATCGATAATCCTGTAGTCGTAGGTGCAGCTGTAGTGGGGTCACCGTGTAGTTATAGGTACTCGAGGTAGTTTTAGTTAATCGCCTTTGCTGACCGGGCATTTTCATTGGCTCATTGGGGGAAAAAAACGTAAGCACGAGTTTTCAGAACCAAGGATAACTGACCGGTAATGTTAAATGTCCGCCGAACTTCACAGCTGTGTATCTCTGGCTTCTTAAAAGTGTCTCCACACCTTCTCCTCTCCCCCTTCTCTCCTCCCCCCCCCCCCCTTCTCTCTCCCCCCCCCCCTTCTCTCTCCCCCCCCTTCTCTCTCTCCCCCCCTTCTCTCTGCCCCCCCGCTCGCTCTCCCCCCCTCCCCCTTTCCCCCCCCCCTCTCCTTCCCCCCTTCTCTCTCCCCCCCTTCTCTCCCCCCCTTCTCTCCCCCCCCCCTTCTCTCTCCCCCCCCTTCTCCCCCCCCCTTCTCTCCCCCCCCCTTCTCTCCCCCCCTTCTCTTCTCCCCCCCCTTCTCCCCCCTCCACCCTCTTTTAAAAGACTTACCGTATACTGTGCTAGCCGTCTTAACCTTCCTGTTCATCGCGGTTTTCTCCGGGTGCTCCGGTTTTCTCCTACACTCCAAAGAAGTACAGGTTTGAGGGTTGATTGGCTTGGCAAAATTGTAAATTGTCCCTAGTGTGTGTCGGATAGTGCTAGTGTACCGGGATCGCTGGTCGGCTCGGACTCGGTGGGCCGAAGGGCCTGTTTCGGCTATGAATCTCTAAACTAATCTAAACTCATCTAAAGGGTCTTGACCCTAAACTAAAATAACCTAAACGTATATAAATTGATGGGAAATAATTCATTTTGCTTCATATACACAATTACATTTGAATCTGTTGGTGCAGTGCTAGTATATTGGATTAGATCTCCTGGAATGTATTATATTTTGAGAGGGATAAGTGGAATAAATGGTGTGCACTTGTGAAATAATTGTATGTGTCAGAGAGTGATAAATAATTTTGGTTAAGCGATCAAGCAAAAGTAATGTATTCTGGCAGGGACTCAAAGCTAGTTAACTTGTGTTGATCGCAATTCATCCAATGACCTAATTAGTTTACCCAGAGAGCCCTTGCGGGCCCGTAAAGGTCATCAGTTTGGTTCCAGGACCGCAGTGCGTCAAGTTAACCTCAGCCAAGGCAGAGAGCGGATGTTAGCAAAATCACTGGGAATATCAGTGGGCAGGTTGAAGATTGGAAAATTGATTGTTGTTCTTGCTTCTTTTAACTACCCAGTGACCTCTGCTGGAAATGTATAAATGTAGGTAAAGTCGCAAGTGGCCTCAGCTATGGTATTCCAAATGCTTCACCATCACTGCAAAACTTTGGACCTAACAAGTGGCTCCTTTGGTTTGGTCCCGCTGAAAGATTGGTTTCTGTGGTCCAAAAGGAGGTGAGCAATGTTTCAGAGCTACAGAAATAAGTGAAAAATTGCAGGTAAAGGTATTAAGGGCCTCTCCCACTTGGGCGACCTAATCCGGGAGTTCTGGCGAGTTTGCCCTCGACTCATACTCGCAGCATGGTTGACACGAGGTCGTAGGAGGTCTTCGTAACTCTCCTTCATGCTCGAAAGTGGTCTCCGCGTACTCGAGCCTCAGCTAGGTCGCGGCGTTTTTTTCAATATGTTCAAAAAATGCCCGCGAGTAAAAAAAAGGTCGCCATGGAAAAAATCGATACTTTTTGTACTCGTAGGTTTAGTCCTAGAAGATCGTAGTAGGTCGGCATGTTAGTCGTAGGTAATCGAGGGTAGACGAAGGTAGTCGTAGGTAGACGGAGATAGTCTTCATCATAGTCGAAGGGCGGTCGAAGGGAGGTCGAAGGAGATCGAAGGAGGTCGTCTTCACTCTACACTATTTGGTGTCCAATTTTCCCGAAGTTAGTCGTAGCTATTCGTAGCTAGTGGAAGCTGGTCTTCAACATAGTCGAAGCTGGTCTTCTACATAGTCGAAGGAGGTCTTCAACATGTCATTTTTTCAAACTCTTCTAAACTCGCCTATTAGGTCGCCCAGGTGGGACAGCCCCTTTATGAAGCCATTTTTCATCATTTGCATCATGACTATGTCATTCAAATTTGTTTGATTATAAGACCATATGACCATAAGACATAGGAGCAGGATTAGGCCATTCGGCCCATCGAGTCTACTCTGCCATTCGATCATGGCTGATATATTTTCCCCTCTCAGCCCCATTCTCCTGCCTTCTCTCGTAACCTTTGATGCCCTTACTAATCTACACCTTATCAATCTCTTCATAAAATACACCCAATATTGCGGCCTCTACAGCCATCGGTGACAATTAATTCTTCAGATTCACCACCCTCTGATATTTCCTGGAGTGCTTTGGTTTTCGTACCAAAGTTCAGTTTCCATTTTGTATATTCAGCTATTTAATGAATTTACTACTTCTAAATGAAAGGAAATAACAATGTAATGTATTTTATAGAGTTTTTTTTCTGAAGTATTTTGAAGAGTTGCAGGGAATGTTGCACTATTAGTCCTGATATGGTTCAATATCATTAACCAGCCAGGCTCTGAGCATCACTTTGGTGAAACATAGTGGAAGATGTGATGAGCAGGAATGCACATTGATAATTTAAACTGTACTCATTTGTTTCCTTTAAAAAATAGTGGAAGGTAATCTTCATGGATTGTGTAAAGGGATCCAGATTGTCAATATATGTTTAATGATGAAAATGAAATTATAATCTACACTTTGGGCAGCACAGTGGCACAACTGGTAGAGTTTCTGACTCACAGCGTCAAAGGTCTGGGTTCGATCCTGACGTCGAGTCCTGTCAATGTGCAGTTTGCACGTTCTCCCTGTGACTGCGTTCTTCTGGGTGTTCTGGTTTCCTCCCACATCCCAAATACATGCAGGACTGTAGGTTAATTGGCCTCTGTACATTTGCCCCTGATATGTAGGGAGTGGATGAAAAAGAGGGATAACATAAAACTAGTGTGAACAGGTGATTGATAGTTGGTATTGACTCAGTGAGCCGAAGGGTCTGTTTCCATGCTGTATCTCTAAGCTCTTAAGCTAAGCTAGGCCATCCTCTTAGGAATCATCCTTGTAAATCTTTGCTGGACTCTCTCTAATGCCTTTACATTCTTCGTGTAATGTGGTGACTAGAATTGAATGCAATTTAAATGGTTGACAATGGTCCTACAATAAGTTTTAAGTTGCTTCCAGTATCTTTATTGTTTCCTTCATTTCGGAAGTTATTGAGGCCACTGTGTTCAAAACATGGGCATCTCCAGTAATGGAATGTTTTCTCTGGCCTCTGAGAACAAAAGTATTTCCTTATAAAACTACAATGAAAGCTCTTACAATACCGTATGGAAATGCAAATGCACTCCTTTGTGGTCTAAACAAAATTCCCCCTGAATACTGCAAAACTCCATGTAATGAGTTTTCTTGCAAAGGAAAGCCCCAATTCTCTTTAAAGCAAATGAAGCTGTAAATACACTTACAAATCCACTTAATTCATTCGAGCGTTAGATTCCAAGAGGATTTGTGTATGTTTGAGGCAAAGGTTTCTCCCAGAGAAGTGCCATGCTGCATGGTTTTACTCAAAGACATATATATATTTTCAGGTTGCTGTTATATGCTTATATATTACTCACACATATTGTTACAATAAGCAGGAATAAGCAGTAGATAAACATTCACACTTGTTGTCTCAGCTTTATCTCTAAGACAAGTTACTTCATTCAAAAAGCGAGTCAGCTCGCATCTGCGGAGGGAAATGGACAGATGACACTTCAGTTCAGAACCACATCTGGAGTATTGTGTACAGTTTTGGTCTCCTAATTCGAGGAAGGACATCCTTGTGATTGAGGCAGTGCAGGTAGGTTCACGAGATTGATCCCTGGGATGGCGGGACTATCATATGAGGAAAGATTGAAAAGACTAGGCTTGTATTCACTGGAGTTTAGAAGGATGGGGGGATATCTTATAGAAACATATAAAATTATAAATGGACTGGACAAGCCAGATGCAAAAATGTTCCCTATGTTGGGCGAGTCCAGAACCAGGGGGCCACAGTCTTAGAATAAAGGGGAGGTCATTTTAAGACTGAGGTGAGAAAAACCTTTTTCTCCCAGAGAATTGTGAATTTATGGAATTCCTTTCCACAGAGGGCAGTGGAGGCCAAGTCACTGGATGGATTTAAGAGAGAGTTAGATAGAGCTCTAGGGGCTAGTGGAGTCAAGGGATATGGGAAGAAGGCAGGCACGGGTTATTGATAGGGCATGATCAGCCATGATCACAATGAATGGAGGTGCTGGCTCGAAGGGCCGAATGGCCTCCTCCTGCACCTATTTTCTATGTTTCTATGTTTCTATGTAACCCTTCAAATCTATGTAAAATGTTTAATCGTGCCATTCTAGCCATCACTGAGTGCGGATAGACACCAAATGCGGGAGTAACACAGCGGGACAGGCAGCATCTCTGGATAGAAGGAATGGGTGATGCTTTGGCTGGAGACCAGCCTTGACAACCTATCTAGTTGTTTTTGCCTGCCAGTAGATATATTTTATTCAATGTTACCAAAGGAAAATCTGCACACCCATAAACCTTTTCCAACATTTTTAAGAATATGTTTATCTTTCTTAAATGAAAGAGTGCTATTTTCTCTTTCTCTATTGCATAACAGCATTGGGAGATGTTGCTTTTCATCATATTCCAACAGGTAAATAGATATCCAATAAAATCTATTACAAATTTCCTAATTTACTCAAGTATCATCAATGTCGAACATGAAATCTCTTAAGATAGGCAGAACCAAACATTTTTGATCCAGTCTCCAAAGATATTTTAAATACATATGTTTTCAGCCAAGTAAATAAAGTGAAACTCCTTTTGAAGTTAATTTACAAGTAGTTGCATCCAGAATTACTTTTCAGAATACTTTCCAACATATTCTGTGAGGTAGAAACAAGGAACTGCAGGTGCTGGTTTACAAAAAAAAAAGACACTAAATGCTGGAGTAACCCAGTGGGTCAGGAAGGGTCCCTGACCAAGTGTAGACTCAGCAACTGTTTCACCGAACATGTGCTCTGTCCGCCAAGCCTACCAAATCTCTTGGTCACTTGGACTCACACCTATTCCCTCCCTCCCCTTTCTCCTACATTCCTTCATCTGGCTTCACAATTCACAACTCTTCAACTCATTTGCCCTACTCCATTTCTTCTC